>NW_007753991.1:0-3370 GCF_000696425.1 Galeopterus variegatus
CAGCTCTCATGGGAGCTAATAGAGCAAGATCTCACTCAGGGTCCCCACCCCCTGGGAGAGCGTTAATCCATTCCTGAGGGATCCACCCCCATGACTCAAATGGCTCCCATCACTGCCACATTGGGGATCAGATTTCCACATGAGTTTTGGTGGGGACAACACATCCAAACTCTGTCAGGTGGTATATGTAAAGAGCTTAGAAATAGGTCTGGAAGCTAATAGGCATTATAAAGGAGTTTAATATGATTATAATCACCATTATTATTTCTGCTTATAATCTGACAGTACTCCTAAGCAATATTACAATGTACATGGGGAGTTTGTTGTGTTTTCAGGTAGTGGCAATTGCATGAGAATCAGATAATTTTTTCAAACTTTGGTATGAGATGCCATGTAGAATATACCAATATTTATAAAGCAAATGTATTTCAAAGGGCCTTCAAGGCCCTGCAGTTTCAGGTTTAGCCTAACTTCTTAAAATTACATATAGAAANAGGACTGACTCACTATCCCCTCTCAGGGGAACTAAAAGAGTGAGGACTGACTCACTACCCCTCTCAGGGCATTAATCTATTCATGAGGGATCCACTCCCACAACTCAAACAGCTGTTAACACTGCCATGTTGGGGATAAGATTTCCACATGAATTTCAAGAAGACAATATATCCAAACTCTATCATTCCATCCAAGGGCCCCAAACTCATGTCACTCTCATATACAAAATACAATCATTCCATCCCAACAGTCCCAAAAGTCTTAGCTTGTTCAAGCACCAACTTAAAAGTCCAAAGCCCAAAGTCTCATCTGAAACCAAAGGCAAAACTCATTCCAAATGCGAATCTGTAAAAATCAAAAACAAATCAGTCTACTTCCAAGATATAATGGTGGAACAGACATTGGGTACACATTCTCATTCCAAAAGGGAGGATCAGGCCAGAAGAAAGGAGAAACAGGTCCCAAAAAAGGCTGAAACCCAGCAGAGCAGACATTAAATCTTAAAGCTCCAAAATAATCTTCTTTGACTCCAAATCCTGCATCCTAGGCACAATGGGGTATCTGGGCCCCCAAAGCCTTGGGCAGCCTTACCACAACAGCTCTGCCAGGTGCAGCCCACTGGACTGCACTGGTACCTGTAGCTTTTCCAGGCTCGTGTTGCACATTGCCAGTGGCCGTATAGATCTGAGGTCCTCTATATATCTGGGGGCCTCTGTGGCAGCTCTGTTACCTTGGCTATACTTTGCCCTGGTGGGGGCTCTGACACCACATTTCTGCTCCACATTGTTCTAGTAGATGGCCTTTGCATTGGCTCTGCCTCTGCGGCAGGTCTCTGCCTGGGCCCCCAGGCTTCTCCATACATCCTCTGGAATCTGGGTGGAGGCTGCCACGCCTTCACTGCTCTCACATCTTGCCGGCCTGCAGACTTAACATAATGTGGATGCCACTGAGGTTTCAGGCTTCTACTCTCCAGAGCTGCTGCACCAACCACACTTGGAGCTGCTTGAGGTGGAGCAGCTGGAATGAAGGGAGCAGGTTCCTGAGGGCAGCTGCGCCCCAGGTCTGTCCTCTGGGACAACTCAGTTCTTCTAAGCCTTAGGGCCTATGACAGGTAGGGCACCCTTCCAGACTTCTCAAGTTCCTTTAGGGATTTTTTTTTTTTTTTATCATTGTCCTGACTGTTAGCATCTGGCTGCCTCACTGCCAAGCTAATGTCTTTAGTAACCAGTTTATCTGCTTTGCCCTTGCATTTTTTTCCAGCTCTCTGCTTCTCTACTGCATGGCCAGGCTGCAACTTTCCCAAATCTTTACACTCTGCTTCCCTTTTAAGTTCTGGCTTTATATCATGCCTTTTCTGCCATAACTCAGCATATGCTGTTAGAAGTAACCATGTAGCTTCCTTAATGCTTTGCTACTTAGAAATTTCTTCCGCCAATACTCTGGTTCACATCTCATAAATTCCAACTTCCACAAAGTCCTAGGGCATGGACACAATGCAGCCAAATTCTTTGCTATGGTGTAGCAAGCGTTATCTTTTGTCCAATTCCCAATAAGTTCCTCATTTAACTCAGTCTTCCTAGGCCTCTGGGCCAGTGATGGAATGGGCACCCTTCCAGAGTTTTGAAATAGCTTCAGGGCCTTTCTCCCATTCTCTTGGCTATTAGCATCAGGCTGCTTCATAGCTATGCTAATATCTTTAGGAACCAGTCCCTCTCTCGCACCACTGGATTTTTCTCCTGGTCTCTGCTTCTCTACCATATGGCCAGGCTGCAAATTTTCCAAATCTTGACACTCTGTTTTCCTTTTAAATTCTGGCTTTATGTAATGTCTTTGCTGCCATAACTTAGCATAGGCTGTTAGAAATAGCCATACAGCTGTCTGAATGCTTTGCTGCTTGGAAATTCTTCCACCATACATTCTGGTTCATAACTCTTTAGTCCCACCTTCCACAAAGCCCTAGGGCATGGACACAATGCAGCCAAGTTCTTTGCTATGGTGTAGCAAGGGTGATCTTTTGCCCAATTCCTGAGAAATTCCTCATTTCTATCTGAGACCGCATCATCAGCATAGCTTTTACTGTCTATATTTCTATCAGCATTCTGGTCACAACCATTTATCTCTAAAATGTTCTAAACTATCCCTCATCTTTTTGTCTTCTTCTGAGTCCTCCAGACTGCTCCAACCTTTGCCCATTACCCAGTCCTAAAGCTTCTTCCACATTTTCAAGAGTTTGTATAGCAACACCCCAATCTTCTGTACCAATTTTCTGTTTTAGTCTGTTTTTTTGTCACTGTAACAGAATACCTGAGGCTGGTTAATTTATAAAGAAAAGAGGCTTGTTTGGCTCACAATTCTGGGAATGCTGCATTGGGCATGGGCCTCAGGCTGCTTCTACTCATGGCAGAGAGCAGCAGGCAGCTGATGGGTACAAGCGGATCACATGGCGAGAGGAAGCAAGAGAAAGAGAGAGAGGGGAGGGGCCAGGCTCCTTTTAAACAACCAGCTCTAGTGGGAACTAAGAGAGGGACAACTCACTCATTATCATCTCCCCAGGGTGTTGATATTTTCATGGGGGATCTGCCCCCATGTATTAGTCAGTTTTGTGTTGCTGTAACAGAAGTACCTGAGACTGAGTAATTTATAAGGAAAAGAGGTTTATTTGGCTTACGATTCTGGGACAGCATCATCTGGCGTGGGCCTCAGGCTACTTCTACTCATGGAAGAAAATGGCAGGCAGTTGGTGGGTACAAGGAGATCATGTGGTGAGAGGAAGCAAGAGGGAAAGAGAGAGAGGTGCCAGGTCCTTTAAACAATCAGCTCTTGTGGGAACTAATAGAGCGAGAACTCACTCATTAATCCCCCTCCCCCAGGGAGA
>NW_007753991.1:7086-8237 GCF_000696425.1 Galeopterus variegatus
TTCTCCTTAGGTTTATCCCCCACAGACCATTTCTTCTGTAAACAGGCTGCAAGTAGACCCAAGCTTACGTGTGTCTGTCCTATAGAAGCTGCATATTAAGAAAAATCAGCTGTGAGCATCTGAAATGGCTCTCCAAGCCTTGCTACCCTGCTGTCATGGGGCTAGCAAGACAGCAGCTATGTCTTAGGATAGTCGTCTGCCATCTTTCCCTTTGGACACTGGTTTTGGGGAAGCATGGGCACCTCTGCATGTCACCCCCTCACTTTTCCCCTAAGCTAGTACTTCAGACTTTTGTCTGGTGACCATTGGCCCACGAGGTGGTGGAGGGGAAGCATGCCTTTGCCCCTGTGGTTAGGGTTTGGTGTTTTTCCTGATTATTGCAGCCTACTTATCTTTCCCCTTTCTCCAGGATCAGATCTGCTCTTCACTCTTCCAGCAACTCCACTCTCCAGCCTCGCTTCCTTTTCTCAATCAGAAATGCTGCACCTTCACTTTCATTTAAAATATGAGGAGCCAATGACCCCTGGGTCTGAGTCTGAGCCCTAGATCTTTCTTGCTGTTTAATCTAGTTGTATGGCCTTAGGCAAATCACTGAAACTCCCTGAAACTCAGATTCTTCATTTGTAAATTGGGGATGTCCTATTTTCCTCACAAACTACCATGGGGATCAAAAGCAATGATATATGTATATATTATCTTTGGTGGTAAAGGTCTATGTTAATGTTAGTTACTGTTGCTAACAATGCAATAGACAAATCTTTCTTTGGTCCATTGCGTATACCATGACCTCTCCTCGTGTGACTATGTCTCTCCTAACAAGATCTAAGTTCTGAAAGAGGAAAAGGATGTTTACTACATTATATTTTAAAATTATACAAATCTTCAGAAGGCTATGAGCATGCTTTATGGTCTAGAGAAGTCAGGGAGAAGCTGAGAGTTTGTATCGATTCTTTGGTAGACTAGGGAGGGAAGAAATCCACGTCCTACATAGCTCGTAGTGGCCATGGGAAGGGAAGTGGGCAGTATAGGTCCAGGGACAAGTGAAGTAAAAGAAAAAGGGATTTAGGAACTGGTTTTAGACTTAAATATTTCTGGGTTTCCTTTGAGAAAAGGTATTATTGGCTGAATTATGTTCCTTCTTTCAATTTTAT
>NW_007753992.1:0-4312 GCF_000696425.1 Galeopterus variegatus
ATGAAAGTAAGATTTGGCAGGTCAAACCACAAGAGACCACATAGTCTGAAATAAATTCTTCTGATGTGCATGCCAGGTTCTTAAGTAGATTTAGGTGGGGCTCTCATGGCAGGGCAGTACTTAGAAAGAACTAATGGCAAAATCATCAATTTCCCAGTTTTGGTAGTCCATTTGTGTTTTCTCTCATTTAGATTTTCTGCCTGGTTCTTTCAACATTTAACTTTTGAAGTCCTGAACTTTTTCTTATAATTGTATAATCCTTTAAAAATATATATATGTGCATATATAAACATATATATATAAATTTATGTCTATAATTACTCATGTATATGTAATTCAGCAAATAATTTTCTTAATCCATTGTTTTTAATTTTATTTAGGAAACAAAATATAGTTTATTTAACCTATAGTTCAAATGTTATAATAATTAGAATCTCCTGACTTTTTCATTGTCTTCTTAAATCAACTGGGAATGTATGACACTCCCATGCCCTTTTTTCTCCATAAGTGGAAGTATTGTATTTTTTAAAAACAGCATTTTATTTCAACTATTATGTCCACAGGATAAAAAGGAAGGCGTTCTAGAGAGAGAAATTGTTTTGAGATGCCTGTGTTTTGAATCACTTAGCAGTTTAACATTTAAGTGATAGTTTCTGGGTTTTTATTGATTATCTCAAAGGTAATTCTATGCAGGCAAAATAATTAAATTGGCTTAGCTAAGAAATTAGCTAATTCAATGGGGAAGTGGGGTATCAATCCAGTTGATTGATTAGTATTATGTGCAATATCTAACCAAGGATTTAATTTCTAAGTTTTTGTCCAGTGGCTTTGTTGTCTGTAGACATTCTGATTAGTAGAAATGTAAGTGATTTAATCATGCTCTGCAGCCCCTTGGTGCTTACATCCAGTCCCCTCTTTCCTTTTCACTGGGTTGTATTATGTATTGCACACCCCGTGGAGCAGTGTTTCAGTATTAGATGTCAGCATTAGAGGTTTAGGAAGGGGAGCGGAGTTTGCTGGCCTTTAGTCAGGATCCCTTTAGGATACCCATCTACTGCCCCACCCGTGAGGACACGCACCAGGTGACCTGGATGGGTCTTAAGCAGAATCGAACAGGACTCTTTATCAGCAGGACTTTGACTCTAAATTATCCGTGATCCTGATGACAGAACAGACCCATCACCCTACCTGTGTCACAGTTTGTGGCAGCACCAGGGCCTTGCTTAGATTCCTACTAGCCTCAGTGCTCAAAAGGAGGCATCCAGCCTAAATCCACGTGGTGGCCCAGTGCCCCTCCTGTGCGCTAACTCCATTATCACAAAGAGCCTTAAGCTTTTCCGAGATCCACCATATCTTCTTTGTCCCAGAATCTTCTATTCTGGCCTACAAACCGATATGCAAAGACAAAATTATAATTTTGTGCACGTTGCACAAAAACATAGGGTAACTAACACTTCTCTAGTATATGGGATAGCTGCTGTTTGACATTCACATGACCATTTATTTTAAAGGAAGAGATGTGTATGCTTTGTCTTAAAAACAGTTTCAGAGATATGACATACCCTAATTTAATGTTCATTCCACAAAAATATGTAGATGAAATATAATGATGTGTATTTATCAGTGAGGATGGACAACACGTAGTTCAGCTGATGGTGTAGATTTTCTTTCTCAAAGCTGTGATGGATTCTGTCTTTCTCCTGTCTCACTTTTCCCCTGCACTTTTGTCAGGTGAAGCAAGGATAGGGAGGGGGGAAAGAATACTTAATATTCTGACCCTTCTGAGTTAGGTCTTAGAAGTGAGGTCATTTTGCAGATGCATGTGCTGAGAAGAAAAGGCCTCTCAAATATCTCCAATTCTAGTCTTAAAATTTACTACCTACTTGCCCTTTAACAGCATCTTATACCAAATTGCTGTCCTTTAAGTTTATAATCAGTTCTGTTCCCATGGTTCCCTGAAAACTTAATGACCCTAAGGTAAGATTGATGGAGAGAGAGGCAACATAGGGTGAAATGTGCAACCACTTACACGCAGGCCCTGTGCTAGGATTCAGCAGATTCCTGGACAAAACCACAGAACACCTGTTGTTCTTTGAAAAGTATCCTGAAGGGCAGCCGTCAAGGCTTTCATCAGGGGTTTCCTCTGCTAATTCAGGCCTTCACTATTATTTTAACTCTTTGTCTATAAAGTCTTTTCAAACATTTGAGCAGCCTCTTCTAGTTATGAAAATTTATGACAATCACATTTTTATTTTCCTGGGACCGCTCAGAAAATAAATGCCAACCACTTGAAGAGCAAAGTGATCAAAAGTGCTCTTAATTCCAAATTTGGAGTAATGTGAAATGTGACATAAGCTCAGATTCCACTGAAATTGGGTATTTGCATGATCATTCCCTATAAAAATTCAGATTTCCCCTGTCAGTTGCAAAAAGCTGGTTATTTTATGACCCTCTCCCCAAAATTTCATGACCCGTGTGATAGCCATCCTATTCAATGTGAATGTCTATTGTGAAGAAAAGGCATCACCTCATTTGGGTAGAAATTAGAGACACACTGATCCAAACTCTTCAGAGTGGAATCCTTTCTGACGATTGCACTTGTTGACAAGCATGGGACCTTGGGTCTGGAACTTGGGCCTCTGGAGTCACAGGCACGCGTTTGTGCTTCAGTTTTCTCTTGCTGACCACGTGATCTTGGAAATGTTGACTCTTCTTTTAGAGCCTTGGTTTCCTCATATGGAAAACTGTGAGGAACGACAGTATTACCTGTCTTGGAGTTGTCGGATGAAATGAGATAAGTGAGTGATTATTAGCTTCTGTGTTCTAGGGCAGTGGCTCTCACACATGCATGCAGAGCGTCGCATGCGGGCCTCCTTAAGACAGACTGCTGCCCCCAACCCACAGCTTCTGGTGCGGTCGGCTTTGCTGGTGGGGGTGGGGGCGCCTAGAATGTCCCCTACTAACAAGTTCTTAAAGCCAACGTTGCTGGTCTGGGGACCACACGCTGAGAATCATCACTACATGCTAGAACAAAAAATGTTTACAGCATGTTCTCAGATTTTTACAGATGAGCCATAGTTCCTGAAGAAGAAGTTTACGTTTAAGCTGGAAAGAGCTTACTGCTGGGAGTCGGGAGCCCTGGTTTCCCGTCTTATCTTTGCCACTAATTCATTGTGTTGCCAGAGAAAAGCCTTTATTTCATTGTGTTGGTCGCGTCCTCCTCCTGTGTCTTCCACAGGTTGCTGTGGAGATCAAATGAAAGAGCACGCATGTCAAACGCTTTAAACAGTTTTAATATGTTAAGTAGTAAAACAGTAGGGTTGCTGCTGGTGTTGCAGACTACGAACACGACTTCGCCTTCCTGTCACAGAAATGCCTTTGACTTAGCTACAAATACAAGACTGTGTCTTCCTAGTAGAAGGAGATTTTTAAAAATCATTTATCTGTCCTTGCAAGGGTGTTTGCAGAAACAGCCAGGGCCTTCATTAATATATCATTTTTATTTCGATAAATTGGGCACATAGGGAAAAGTTAGTCAGATATTAACCGATCTCTTGACATTAGCGTCCCTTTTCCATGATGGAAACAAAATGAAGTTGCCCTCTCTGCAACCTTGCAGTTTACATCTCTGTTTGGAGGCGGAATGATCAGTTGGCTGATGTGGCTGATGGGACTGACGTTTATTGAGCCTTACTAAGGACAAACCCCTCTGAACACTTAAAATGCTACTTGTGAAATGTACCCAACCACTTTATGAGTACAGTGGACTCCACTGTAAAGGCAAAGAAGCTCTGTCTACGTTCACACCATCAATAAATGTTGAAAGCCAGGATTTAAACCTCCAGAGCATGCACTGCGCAGCCTAAGATCTTCACCTTCCCTCTGCTAAAAGCTACCTGCTAGTAGCCGCCCTTTGATCTGTGCCATCGACTTTTTAAGAGCCACGTCTACCCACTGGTTAATCTTGGCACTCACTGTTGTTATAAATATGGAAAATATCATTGTGGTATGTTTCTGAAGAATGAAATCCACCCTCCCTTGAATTGGTTAAGCATAATTTGAGATAAGGTTCAGGATTTTAAAATGTAATATTCATTTGCACAGAAGTCATATTCCTGCCTGCATCAGTAGGGGCAAAGGGAACTTCCGTTAATTCAGCCGACATGTATTAAGGCTCTGTTTTAAGACGAATAAGACACGCATTCAGGGAGCACACAGTTTAATTAACAAGCGAGACTATTAGGTGCTCCACTCTTTTTCTGCTGCAGTTTAAGAGATAAATTATAAAGTCCCAAAGGGTGGGAAAGAGGAG
>NW_007753992.1:4619-6451 GCF_000696425.1 Galeopterus variegatus
CTTCCGTTAATTCAGCCGACATGTATTAAGGCTCTGTTTTAAGACGAATAAGACACGCATTTAGGGAGCACACAGTTTAATTAACAAGCGAGACTATTAGGTGCTCCGCTCTTTTTCTGCTGCAGTTTAAGAGATAAATTATAAAGTCCCAAAGGGTGGGAAAGAGGAGGAGACAGGAGGGGATGTGGGAGGGGGCGAGGAAGACTAAAAGGGACAGGCCTGCAGGATTCTTTGAGTTTCTGATGAGCAGATCCATGCAGCTGGAGCTTTAATTACACAGAGATGCTCTCTGTGTTCTCTGTGGAGCGAGCTCCCAGAGTCTAAGAGCTGGCTGCTGTCGCAAGGCACAAGGCACGGGAGGTTAAATTACAGTTATTATCTGGCTACTATGGGAAGGCCAGAGATGACTACCCTTTGACAAACAGCCTCCAAACCATCCAGTTGTGAAGCTTCGGAGCCTTCCCTGATTCAGACTGGGTGATAGTGTCCTCTAGAGGGGTTGTTCTAGTCACAGTATGAAAAGTTTCATCATTGTTTATGCATCTCCTTTGTTGATAGACTTATTTCTTTTAGATCTAATGGAACCATTTGATGAATTATTGGAGAGAGCAGGCAAGAGTGGTCTAGAGAGATGGTAGGGAGACAGAGTGGCCTTGTGCCTATATTTGGGGACCCTGCCATTGCCTTCACTGTTTAAGTCCAGAAAGGTGATTTTAATTTCAATGTTTTACTTAGGATATTCTAACGTACATCCCCAAAACATGCAAAAGTATCCTTTAGATTAGAACAGATCATCTTCTGATTGCTGTTTGAAACACAGGTGATTGCACTGAGGAAATGTAAAGTCCGTTTGCTGGGGCTCTTTCTGATGAGGGCGAGGGAGGAAGATCACAGTTTCTCCTGTAAATGGGTAATATATTTTATATCTTTTGATTTGAAAAAGTGAGGATGTAGTACCCAAATTTACCCAATTTTGGATGCCAGGGTGAAAGGAAATTGTTGGGAAGTTCAGCCTTGTAGCCTGATACCCAACTGGTGGGGCGTGATTGGAGTTTTATGTTAATTGAGCACTAGGGTTTAAATTAGTTGGCCTTTCATGAGCAGCTGGTCCAGAATTGGTTGGAATGGATAAAGAAAAAATCATCTGGTGACTACACGTAGATGAATCAGATGCATGGATTGTGATGCCGTTTTATAAATATAAAGGGATAGGGGCCTCCCCATTTTCTTTAAGATAGGAAAATGCAAATAGTATTCCTTCTTTGCTGCAGAAAGAGAGTCACCGGCCCGTGAAGAAAGCAGAGAATAATTCTTTCCTTCCTCTGTCACTCAGAACGCCTTCCCTTCCCTTTCCTTGTCTTCGTAACTCCCTTCCAGCCACACAAAGAAATACGAGGCTCCGTGATTCACTTTTGAGGATCAAAGGGTAGAGAAGCGTTAAGAATGAAAAATCAGTACCACCAGTTGAGCAGTTGAAAAGTTATTTTTCTGAGAGAAGAGTTAACTAAGCAATGGTTCACGCGAAGAGAATTAGCTGCTTCCTGTTTTCTCTTTCGTCTTCTGGATTGTTTAACTTACCACCGCTAAATTACGCTTAGGATTCAGAAAATACAAAATTCTAATTTCGTTTTACAAAAATAATTTTAATGGTGGAACTTCTGAACTTTTACTGTGTGTTCCTCACAATTTTGGTCTACATATAATGATATTAATTAATATTACTTAATGAATGATATTAATTAATGATACATATATTTGCCTATACTTCAAAGCTGTGAATTTCTAATTTGACTCATTAATGATGAAATTCCTTTTTAAAAAATTCATTACCA
>NW_007753992.1:7197-8237 GCF_000696425.1 Galeopterus variegatus
CTGGGAGAGTTTTTAACCTAGTTTAAATGCTAGATGCCCTGTGGCTTGGGAGTTTTTGTAGAGTGTTGCCAAGAAGCTTGAGCTACATCTTAAAGAGTTTACGAGATGTAGAAGAGATATATTTCACTAGGAAGCGCAGTCATAGCAAGCAGAGGCATGGGGGGCCACAGACAGACCATCACGGCTGAAAGGGAGCCACAGACTTCTCTGGTGAGAGAGAAGTCTAGACCGTGTGAGTGCCTGAAGGCTTGGTAAGGAATTAAGATGAGATCGTGTAAAACCAGGGTGCTCAGGGGTGGGAGTTGAGAGCGTATGAACCAGGATCCCTCTGGTCTTATTCACGCACATGTTTATTTACATGCTTTCTCGTTCACATACTCTCAGAGACAGAGAATTCTCCCATCATGTTTGAGAACCACTGCGACAGAGACCATGGGAAACTGTGTAGTGGGGCCCTGGGGCGGTGAGGGTGGAGTTAGGGAGATCAGCTCTACAGCTGTGTGCAAGCGGGTCACATGAAGTCCTAATGAGCCTGAGCCCCGTGAGTGGGGAACCGGGGTTATCATGAGGGTGAAACCATCTTACCTAGGCCAGGTGAGGGCAGGTGATGCACGGCTACTCTCCTGTGCTGCAGGAGTGGTCTTGAAAGGCAGGCAGCCCACAGCCAGCAAGCACCGCCGTGCTTCTGCACCTCAGGCAGGACTGGCCTTAGAGGCACTGTCACTGTGCCGGGCCACAGGCCAGAGTGCCAGGGAGCTGAGGCTACCTGGAGTGGCTTATCTGATTGTGTTAAATGAGATCAAGTGGCCAATATCTTTGATGTACACTGAGACTCTGGATTTAAATCTGCTACTTTGATCTGCACAGAATCATGATATTCTCGGAGCTGGAACAGGAGCAACCTCATCTTCCAAATGCAAATATCTAGAGGCAGAGAACACAGGGGACTCAGCCAAGGCTCCTCGGCTCCTCAGCACCAAGTCACAGAGTAGGCTTCATAGAACCACTGTCGGACTGAGCAGTGAAGTTAAAACTCCTTC
>NW_007753993.1:0-394 GCF_000696425.1 Galeopterus variegatus
TACTCTCTAACCTTAAATCTAATCTCTAAACTTAAATGTAATCGTGCATGCATGTCTCCCTGACCTTAAATCTAACCATGCATGCATGTCTTCCTAACCTTAGATCTACTCATATATGCATGTCTTTATTTCAGACTTCAGCAGATTGTTAAACAGTTCCAAGTTCACAATTAATTTCATTGGTGATTTAAGAGATGAGGGCTTAGTTATCGAGGGAGAGGGTTCCTGATATCAAGGGACAGGATTCCTGGTGATGATGAGGGATGAATTCAGCCAGATTTCCCCTCTCTGTCTGACGTTATCACTTCCTCTTGGGATAACACATCACAAAGGCTGGTGCCAGATGCCAGAGCCCTGCTCTTGGACTTCTCAGCCCCCAGAACGGTGAGGAATA
>NW_007753993.1:1072-3078 GCF_000696425.1 Galeopterus variegatus
CTGGTGCCAGATGCCAGAGCCCTGCTCTTGGACTTCTCAGCCCCCAGAACGGTGAGGAATAGATGTATTTTCTTTATAAATTACCCAGGTTGGGGTATCATGTTATAGCAACAGAAAATGGACTAAGGCAGTACTATAGAGATATTTGAGTAAAATTGTGCATGGAAAACACACCACATTGGCTTGTATACTAACACACTGCCTATTTGCCTGATTTATTTCTGTACGCTAAACTCCTAGGAGTGGAATTTCTTGTTCAAAAGTTTCCAATGGAAACTTGATCCATGGAGGTGCAAAGTCATTTTCATGTTTCTTTTTGTGAATAGCCTAGTTTAGGGCCTAGTCTCATTTCTCAACTGGTGTCTTTCGAACTGTCAATACCAACCTCAAGGTCAGTTCCCCTCTTTCATTTTTGTTGAGAAATGAAGCATCAGGCTCCCATCTATCAATCTACCTCCACTTCTATCAGTATTCAAGTGGATGATCCATAGCACCCTCTGACCAGTCTGTTCCCTGACTCCACACTAGCTCACAGCCATACCGCAGACTGAACCTTCCCCCGTTTCATGTCAAACTCCCACTCTCTCTCCTCAGATCCTTTTCCCTTTCAAACACTATCAGTTCTTGAACTTCATTCAATTTGTCATTCTCAGATGACAAAACCCCAAGCCGATAAAAGCCCAACTATCTACCCATTCACCTCCTTTTCCCCAACAAGTGGACTGATGTAAAAATAAAAACACCAAATTCCACTATCTAGATCCATTTACAATGAGGGCCCCAAATATCACGTGGACACTCAATACTACCAGATAATATTACTCTAGTTCACAGTAAATATACTTTCCCAAAACCTAAAACTCTCTAAACCTCAAAACTATAGCATCACAATTTTATTTTTTTTAATTACACAAATACTTTGTGGACATTAGTGAAAAAATAGTAAAAACAGATACGCAAGTCTTGCCTCTTATTTCTGTGAGGAAACAAAGGCCATCAGACAGGAGCTCCCATATGAACCTCTCAGTACCTGTCCAGGTTTTCTTTGCCTTCTCTCCTGAAACAATAGGAGGTCCAAGCACTTACCAAGGGCCAACCTCTACACTGAGCATGGTACCATTCCCTCTTGTCTCCAGTTGGACTTTGATCCTACACTTACTGCTTCTTTTCCTGATATATCAACAATTTTTTCTCTTTCTGATGAATCAACAGACAAACATCCTTCAGACTCTCCTAACTTAAAAACAAATAAAGAAATAAATAAACCTCCTTTGATCTTATTTCCCCTTCAGCCTCATTTCTTTGCTTCTCTTCCCAACAAAAGATATTGAAAGAATCATCTATAAAAATAAGCAAAGTCTGGAGCTCAAATTTCACATTCCCTAAAAAGTGCCTTCCGCATTCCCGAGCAAGTATAGTTTTGGGTTCATACTGTGTAGGTGGATGAGGAAGTCAGACTTACGTGGGATGACATATGACAAGTTGCCTGGTAGCAAAGGGGAAGGGGAACCTAAAAGAAAAATCAATCTTGAGGGCTGGGAATTGAATTTTGTGAGCTAAGATTTGGCCATGTTTAAATGCTGATGTATACTTGCTCTTAAAACAGCGAAAGCCAAAGAAAAACAGCGACAGCCAAAAAAGACTGGAAGAGAAGAGACACTCAATAATGTAAGAAAGGGTTTGGAGAAAGCAAAGGGAATGGGATCCAAAACAAAGTTACAGAGGCTAGGCCATAGGAAAAGGGACACCTGTTCAATTCTAATAGGACGGGAGATGTTGGGGACCTGTAGCCCCACACCCCTTCTTGTGTAACCAGGCCTACGTGACAATCTGCTTGTGTCAGATGTCTGTGCTTACGGGATATCTGCCTCATAATCTGTTTGTGCCTGGAATGCTGTGCTCCTGGCAATGCAAGTCTACTCAAGAGTGACCTCTTATCTCCTTTCAAGTTTCTGCTTTCCTGTAAAGATTGGGGGCTTCTTTGCATCAGAGATTTTCTGACTTTG
>NW_007753993.1:3346-4206 GCF_000696425.1 Galeopterus variegatus
AAAAAAAAAAAAAAGAGAGAGAGAGAGAGGGGGGAGAGAGAGAGATGCAATAAACTACTAACTGTGGAAGAAATGAAAAGGTACCCCACCCACCCAACCCCACCCCTCAATGAGTGCCAGTCTTAAGGTGCCTTGATAGATGGTTCCTTTATAATCTTCATGGAATGTATAATTCTCATGAGAAATTGTGCAGAAATATAAAGAATGAAGGAAAGTTCGCAGTTACTTATATTAATCCAGTATAATGGTGACTCCAAAAAGTGATTAAAAAGAACATGGAGACTATACATCAATTCCATTTATGTAAATGTAAAAATCTAAATAAAAAGTAAGGAAACAAATCCAGTAAAACATTACAAGAACTATGAAGCATCATAGCCAAATGGGGATATTCCCCTAAAGTAAAAATGGCTCACTATTAGGAAAATGATTCATATTTTCTTCGTTGCCAATAGCATAAAGAAAAATCACAATTTGTAATAATAAACATGCTAATGATAAAAAATAAAAATTTTTTAAAAATGCCTTAAAAGGAAAAAAACTAGATGAAGATCTTGAAGGTGCTAAAAAACATTTGAAAAATCCATCATTCTTAATTTTCAAAAAATCTAGAAATGTAACACGGAAGACACTTCTTTACCAAAACTAAGATTTTCAAATATCTGTCAGTATTATACATTCAGATAAAATGGAGAGCAGGTAAGAACCATAACCAGTCTTTCTTCTATTCCAAAGGGCCCAAATTTTTTCACATTTCAACATTTCTGAAATCAAGAGGACAGCCATAATTGATGTCTACTTTAAATTTCGATTATTAAATAATTTTTGTGCCTTAAAATTGATGGGAGTCTGAAAAATTG
>NW_007753993.1:5942-6235 GCF_000696425.1 Galeopterus variegatus
GCAGTGTATGATACAAGTGGCATTTCTAGTCAGCAGAGGAAAAGTGGATTATTGCATTAAAAGTATGTGTCAACAGGGTAGCCATTGGCAAAACGACATCTGGATCTTTCTCTCAATTGCTACATCTAAATCAATTCCAGGCAGAATAAATATTTAGACATAAATAAACAAGTAACTTTCATAGGAAAACCTAAGTGATATTTGTGTAAATTAAAGTGTTATAAGCCTTTGAAAGGATTCTTATTGAACCAAAAAGCCTTATGAATAAGATAGATCCATTTATGATATATATA
>NW_007753993.1:7195-8237 GCF_000696425.1 Galeopterus variegatus
ACAAAATTAAAAAATAAGTAAAAGTTTTGTTTTATACGTTAAATAAATAATTTAAATAAAAATGTATATTGATTATTGGAAAAAAATATTAAAAATCTGGGAAATAAACTTGGCAGGAAATATACAGAATCTATTCAGAGAAAAGGATAGAACAATTCAGAAGCATTTAAGAGGAGGGACGTTCAGTTCTCCCTAAATTAAATCTATAAATTCAAAGTCAGCGCAATTGAAAAATCCCAATGGGATTTGTTGTTGTTATTGTTAGGAGTGGGGGAACTAAACACAATTATTTGTAAATTGATACAGAAAAACCAGCATGTGGGAATGGCCAGGAAAATTCCAAAAACTTGAACAAATGTTTGAACAGAGAAACCAGGCTAGCAACATGTAATAATGCTTCAGTATTTCAAGCCATTTGATCATACCTGCAGGATAAGATAACACAATCAAATGAACATGATAGGAAGTTCCTACAGTTTCAAGTGCTTATGGAAAAGTAGTGTATGATACAAGTGGCATTTCTAGTCAGCAGAGGAAAAGTGGATTATTGCATTAAAGGTATGTGTCAACAGGGTAGCCATTGGCAAAACGACATCGGGATCTTTCTCTCAATTGCTACATCTAAATCAATTCCAGGCAGAATAAATATTTAGACACAAATAAACAAAAAAGCAACTTTCAGAGGAAAACCTAAGTGATATTTGTGTAAATTAAGTGTTATAAGCCTTTGTATGGATTCTTATGGAACCAAAATCCTTATGAATAAGATAGATCCATTTATGGTATATATAAAAATTAGGGCTACCCAGTTAGCTCACTCAGTAGAGCATGGTGCTGATAATACCAAGGTCCAGGGTTTGGAACACTGTACCGTCCAGCCGCCAAAACAAGAACAAGAAAAAGTTAAATACCATAAAACAAAGTTGAAAGACAGCAGTCTTATAAGAAATATTTGCAAATATTCATACGATTCATTTCTTAACAACGCTCTAATTTTTCTAACACAAAAAGAGCAGTAATGTTCCTAACAAAGAAATAGCTC
>NW_007753994.1:0-8236 GCF_000696425.1 Galeopterus variegatus
CAATTCACATGTTGAGTTCCTATTTCCTAGGACCTTGGAATGTGACTATATTTGGAGACAGGGAAGTTGCAGATGTAATTGAGATGAGGTCATACTGGAGCAATGGGCTCATAATGCAATAGGGCTAATGTCCTTATGAAAAGGGGAAATTGGACACAGATATGCATGTAAGAGGGACATGAAGGCAGAGACTGGGTGATGCATCTACAAGCCAAGGAAAGCCAAGATGGCCAGAAGATGCCAGAAGCTGGGAAGGGGCTGGGAAGGTGCTCCTTTCCAGCCCCAGAAGGAATCAGCCCTGCCAGCACCTGGACTTTCAGCCTCCACACCTGTGAGATGGTAAAATTCTGTTGTTTAAGAGACTCAGTTTGTGACTTTGTTATAGCAGCCAGAGCAAACTAGTACAGCCCAGGTCTACTGAGTCCAGGAAGTCTGGGAGTAGGACCCAGTCACCTTCATTGCTACAGCCCACAGGGGACATTCTGGTGCACACTCAAGTTTGAGAACTGTCGCTCAAAATCACTAGTTCCCTTTAGCATCACCTGGGACGTGCTGTGAAAGCACAGACTTCGGGACTCTTCCTGCAGTCCTCTGTCTCTGCCCAGCCACACGCACTCAGGTTTCTCAATTCATGGTCTTATTGGAATAAAATTGTGAATACAGGGCCCAGGTTTTCTTATGGAGGGTCCTGTGCTCTTCCTATTCAGAGGGCGATTACTGTTCCAATCCTGAATCCTCACTTTTCTATAGTGTTTCCCAGTTTATAACACGCTTGACCATGAATTGTCTCATTTGATTAATTTTAGGTCCTGACCCACCAGTGGGGAAGAGGGATAAGGATAAACTTTTATCTATTCAAGGCTTTCTCAGTGAGCCAGGCACGGGACACATGGGCCCCTGAGACTCTGTCCTCGAGTTCCAGGTAAGTGACAAAGAGCATGGCCATTTGGTTGGCTTCATTTGGAAGAAAATTCTAAAATATAATCTTGGTCATTTCCCCAACCCCAAACCAAGAAGAGCACCTGTGTGTGTGAACTTCACCGAGGCTCCTGGCAGCTCACCTCCTCATGTACTCCCTTGCCTCTGAGCTTACCCGTGCTTTCCTAAATCCCCTCCTTTAATCTTGTCCCTACGTTGTTTGCTCTCTTTTCACACACCTCTGTTTTCCTCGCTGTCCAACTGTGGCACCTTCCATGGTGACTGTCACTGTGGAGGCATGGGTCGAGTAGGGCATGTCCAGGTTTGGTAACCAATCTTCCCGCCCCCTGTGGACTCATCCTTTAGCTTGTCCCTACAGGCCAAGTCCCCAGAGACAGGATGATAGGGTTGGGCGGAGGAATGGCTCAGCCATGCTTGCTCCCGATGGGGCTACCTTCCCTGTCATCTCCCATGAAAACAGGGGTAGAGACATCAGTTCAGCAAGCACCCATGTTCCATATGGTGCTTCCAGGTGACTGGAGATCATCGTCTGGGTCAGAGATGAATCCTTTCCTTAAGGAAACCAGATCCTTTCCTGAGGATGGCAACTAGCTTACAGATGCTCATTTCGGAGCTAGGATATTTGGCTCCTGCCCAAAGCATTAAATGGCCTATAGGAGTGTTATTTGTGAAATCTAAGTGAATTCATATTAATTAAATTTTCACTTCAGCAAGCATTTATCATAAGCCTGTGATGCATTTATCAATAAGACAGATATTTTCAGGATTAAAGGGACCAGAACACACACACCCACCCACCCAGACACATATTCACACACATGTGCACACATAATCTCTTATAATATCGTCCTTGAACTCGAGGATATTTGCTTCTAGCTTGGAGACCTTACAAAGAAAATGATTGGGAAGTAATTTGTGATGTTTTCCAATTAAGAACCCAACAGAATGTATGGTCAAATGCTAGGTAATCTCTTATCAGCTGGAAAGACTGCTTTTCATGAATATTTTGGAACATTGTGTCCCTGTGACAGAAGGGAGAGAAATTTTACTTTATTGGGTTGAAGATGGGACAGAGATGTGGAGGTCTGGCTTCCTAGGATGCAAATGATGGTGCTGAGGAAACAATATTAGACTTTTGGGCCAAAGACTTGTGTTCCAAATTTTGGTGTGATATTTGGTCACAGTTGGATCTTGTATTAGTCCATTTCTGTTGCTTATCACAAAATATCTAATATGGGGTAATTTATAAAAAAAACAAAATTTATTTCTTACTGTTTTGGAATCTGGGAAGTCCATAGTCTGGTGAGAGTCTTCTCCTAGTTGGGGTCCTTCTCTACAGGGTCTGTGATGATTCGGGGTATCACATCGTGAGAGAATGGCAAGAGGTCACTCACATGGTCCATATAAAGCCACCAGTCCACACCCATGATAACTCATTACTGCATGAATAGATTAATCCTTTTACGAGGACACAGGCCTTACCATCCAATCACCTCTCAAAGGCCCTACCGTTCAACTATGGTAGGATCAAGTTTCCAATACACAAACTTTTTTGGGACACATTTGACCTCTCTCCACTCCCTCTCCATAGCTGTGTCTACAGCTGTCTGTCTCTATGTATCTATGTATCTGTGCATCTGTGTATCTACCTACATATCTATCCTGTTGGTTCGGCTTCTTGAGAAGGCTGATTACTATGCTTCCTCATTGGGTAATTTTGAGGATTAAATGAGTTATTGCCTGTGAAAGTCACAGAGCAGTGCCTGGCATGTAATCATAGTTTAACAGGTTAGCAATTATGTTAAATTCAGTACTTGAAGTCTGCATGCACTCTGTACACTGTGTAAGGCATTGAATGGGTCATTGGTGGAGGAAGGCACCGTCTTTTCCCTCAGAAGAGGACAGTCCCGTGGGAGGAACAGGCATGCATGCTGGGGAGAAAGAGACAGAGAAAAGGCAGAGTCCTACTAGAGGGGAGATGGCCCTGGCTTTCTGCACATTTCTGTCAGATACCTTGACATGCTGCTCAAGGTTGGTGCCTTTTTCTCGGCCCTTCTAGTATTGTAAGAAGAGGTGAATTTAAGGTAACGCCAGCTTCCCAAATGTGAGACTGACTTTTGCATAGGGAAGTTGAATCTTATTCAATAATGGGGTTGCAAAAAGCAAATCAACCACTGGATCTATAACACTTAGCCTTGGGACGGGTAAAGAGCAAATGTTTTCAAAGCAGGTGTACGTGCCCAACTATACTAAAGCCTGGCACAGGTACAGGTTAGTTAGGAAGGCAGCTCCTGTCCTTGGGAAACTCAGAGCCTAGGGAGGGATGTCTCCTTCTGAAAAACATTTGTGATGCCTGCCATGGCATTGCCTGAAAGGACGTCATGCCGGGGCAGTGGGAGCACAGAGGAGGAAATGACCAGCTGTAATGGGAGTCAGAGAAGGCGGTTTAAATTCTGTGGATGGTGACCTGGGGATCAAGGGATAAATAGTAGTTTTCAGGAGAAGCAGAGGAAAAAAGCCTTCTGAGGACACAGCCTGAGCAATGGCCTTGCTCAGCAGGGAGGAGGCAACGTGGTGTTTGGTGTGAGGCCGAAGGTCTCTGTGCCCTGGAAGTGGGGGAGGGGAAGTAGAATTAAATGAGAGGAGAGAGACCCCAGCAGAGCTCATCCGTGACAAACCCCCTATTATGCAACGATGCGTGGTTCATGCTGTGTGTGAGATAGCAGTGGCGTGATTGTGAAGAACTGCTCTTACTCTAGCCTGTGCCTTTTACTGAATTGTAAGATAATTGTATGACAGCATCCCGAGAAGAAACCCCTGCCCCTCCAGTGTCAAAAGCATGTCATGCTCCCTGTTAGGGCTCCTCTGTCATCGGCGTAATAACTTCGTATAGCATACATTATACGAAGTTATACGACTCTCTGGACCCTATTTTCTCATCTATGGGATGCAGTTAATAATATCTACTTTAAGGTTTGCTGAGATATTAGATGTGAGCAGGTTCTGTAAACATGAAGGGTTATGATCATAACTCTGTTAACTGCATAAGTTACTTAAATGTCCAGATGTGGGGGATGGTATGGAGCAAGGGCAGTGGGAGAACAGGTTCCCCCAGCTTCCTGCTGTGGCCCCTGTGGGACAGGACAGGCCTGAACTGGACAGGGGACAGTCAGTGCGGCTGAAGTGTAGACAGTGGAGTGGGATGGCAGAGCTGCAGCTGGACAGGTAGGCAGACTGAGTGACACTTTTCTACGAAGCTTGCACCTCCACAGAAGTGTCTTCTGCAGGAGTGACATTATCCCATCTGTGTTTGGGAAGATGGTTCCGAGAGGGTGTATTGTGAGGGTGAAGATCTCAAGGTCTTCCTGACATCTTTGAGTCTCACAGGACTCTTACTTTAAGGTTTGCTGAGATATTAGATGTGAGCAGGTTCTGTAAACATGAAGGGTTATGATCATAACTATGTTAACTGCATAAGTTACTTAAATGTCCAGATGTGGGGGATGGTATGGAGCAAGGGCAGTGGGAGAACAGGTTCCCCCAGCTTCCTGCTGTGGCCCCTGCGGGACAGGACAGGCCTGAACTGGACAGGGGACAGTCAGTGTGGCTGAAGTGTAGACAGTGGAGCAGGATGGCAGAGCTGCAGCTGGACAGGTAGGCAGACTGAGTGACAGTTTTCTACGAAGCTTGCACCTCCACAGAAGTGTCTTCTGCAGCAGTGACATTATCCCATCTGTGTTTGGGAAGATGGTTCCGAGAGGGTGTATTGTGAGGGTGAAGATCTCAAGGTCTTCCTGACATCTTTGAGTCTCACAGGACTCCAGAGGCCTAGCTGTGAGTTCCGCTGCTTTTGCCAGATACGTTGCCTACAAAATGGGAAAGGCTCCAGATCGAGATATGTCCCCTGTCAGCTACACCCCACTTGGTCCTCAACCTAACAGCTTCACTTCCTGTCGGCTTGCCAAATTATTCAAACAAGCCAATTGCACCCTCCCCTGGAAACCAGGGTACACCCCACCCTCTTGTTAATACAAAGGCTGCCTCCTAATGCAACCCACGTGGCCCTGTGTGGCAGGTGGTGTTTTCCTCCCCAGGCTGTGACTATGCGTGACCAATAAACGGCTGCCAATGCATGTGTCATGTGTTCGGCCATTCCCATGACCCTAGGGCAGGAATTCTTCCCTCACCAATGGGGTGAAGAGGAGACAAACAGAACTGAGGGACTCGCCCTTGGGCTGTCCGGCCCAGACCACTCTGACCTGGTTCAGTCGCTCACTTCTCGCCTTGCTCCTTGAGGTCCATCCCGTGTGCCCGTGCCGGGCACTGGGTCCCAGTCTCCTTCCGCGGGTGTCCCAGGCTCTGTGTGAGTGTGCTTGCTGCTTTGGCCTATTCCAGCTCCCTCCTGTCAGTCCCTCTGTTCTTGACCATGCATCAATTCACCCCATCTCTTCTTAGCTCTTGCATGGCACAAACTGTGCCCACTTGTCTGCCACCGATCTCTATGGCCTTGTTTGCCATATAACTTCCTTTTTTTAGCTAAATTTCTCACCTCCCAAATTAAATCGTAAACTTCTTGAAGACAGGGGGCCTGGCACAAACTGTGCCCACTTGTCTGCCACTGATCCCTATGGCCTTGTTTGCCATATAACTTCCTTTTTTAGCTAAATTTCTCACCTCCCAAATTAAATCGTAAACTTCTTGAAGACAGGGGGCCTGGTTTCATGGCATTTAAAATTTTAACATGTGTTAAGCTAGAGATTGCAAAATGGCAATCCCATTTTATCCTGATAAGATATATTTTATATGGCCCACGCATGTTTTAAGGCTTTTGAATGAGCTGCTACCTTTAAAAATTGGGAGATTTTACACAAAAATCTTTATTTGGAGCTTCTCAGAGGATCTGGTGATGCTAGGACACTTTCTAACATAGCAGTAATCATCTGGATGGGGGCATGGGGCACCTCCCCCGGGCCCTGTCCACTCTGTTCTTGTGCAGTTTGCAGTCCTGGCAGGAACCTGGTCTCCTCCTGTCACTGGCTTTCTGACGCTGGCAGTCCAGCTCCCTGGGCTTCCTGCTTTTGTACGCTGCAGCGATGAAAACCCAGCCTGCTATGTCGTCACCTGGTTCATCTATCCAGTGGTCAAGACTTCCCCAGCCACCACCCGGAGCCAGGCTGCTTCAACTCTCGCCTGTGTCAGTACAACCACCTTCTAATCGGTCTTCTCTCATTTGCTCTTTTTTTTTCCCCTTAATTCTGGTAATATATACTTGACATAAAATATACCATTTTAACCATTTTAAAGTGGAGCTCAGTGATGCATTAAGTACATTCACGATGTTGAGCAACCATCACTGTTATCTAGTTTCAGAAGTTTTCGTCATTCCAAATATTAAGCCCAGGCTCATTAAGTAGCTGCCAGTCCTCCCTATCCTTGGCCCCTGGGAATCTCTCCTCTACTTTCCATCTCTGTGGGAGAGGCTGTTCTGGACATTGCACGTCAGTGGAAGCGTGCTGTCTCTGCTCTTTTGTGTCTGGCTCCTGTCACTAAGTGTGACGATTTCCAGGTTCATCCATATTGCAGCATGTACTAGGACCGCCTTCTTTTTTATGTCTGAGTGATCTTCCGCTGTATGGATAGGCCGCACTGTGCGCATCTGTCGATTGTTGGTGGCCTTGGGTTCTTTCCGCCTCTTGGCTGTAGGGAGTGATGCTGCCATAAACACGGGTGTGCGAGTTTTTTGTTTGCACTGCACCTGCTCTCGCCTCCCACTCTTCCATTCTCCATTAGCTAAAACAATCTTTCAGAAGACAAATCCGATCTCCTCACATCTTTGCTTACTTCAGCAGCTTCCCCTGCCTTATAGGATGGAATTAAAAGTCGCTGCCGTGGTCTCCAAGGTCCTGTGTGTCCTGGCTTTTGCCCATCGCATCAGCCTGGGTCCGCCTCCTCCCTGCTGTGCCGCTCGGCTCTTCCCGAGGTTCCTGGAGTACGATGCGCTTCCTCTGCCTCCGGCTGGTCCCACAGCTTTTCCAGCTCAGCCTGGAAAGCTCTTCTGGATTCTTTACCAACCTTGCTCTTGGTCACACTTCAGATTTCAGCTAAAATCTCATGGTCTAGGGCATCCTTTAAAGGCTTCCCAGACCAAGTCCAGTCCCCACGTTTGCACTCTCTCCCATCCTGGCCTTCTCCTTTGTCACATGTATCACAATGGCAATTAAAGTGATTGAATGTGCATCTCTGAAAATATGTAAGATCCAGGAGGGCTGATGCAGGGTTGTCTTGACACAGCTGTGAAGCCACACAATTAGTAGGTCCTCTGCACCCACTGTCAAAGGCGCAGGGAGGCCAACCCCAGCAACTCCCATACATGTGGCCCCCGGTGCCCCCGCTGCTGTGCCACACCTCCGTGCTGTTCCAGTATGGGGCAGGCACAGGGAGGCCCCTCGTCTTGTGAGGAATTTGGGGAATGTGCATCACTTCCTGTGAGGGCCCTGCGGATGGCAACGTTCCCCCTGTTTTGCGACAGCTGCAAGGTGAGAAGTGTGGGCTTTTACTCAGAGACTGGAAAATAAAACGAGGGTGCCATGTGGGAAAATTGCTTTCATCTGGTCCACGGCTGTTTTCTGTTAAGCAGAGGAACTGCAGCCCGAGCAAAAGTCGAACGTACGATGCCTGAAGTTGATTAAGCTTCAGGCCAGTGTTCATACATTTGAAATGATATCAGAGCTCTGAAGACAGGCTCACTTAATCTCCTGCAGAAGACTGAGTAAGGCAGTGCCCCATGGAAAACCACTTGCAACCTTTTCCTCTTGGAACAAACGTGGGTAATTGGGGTACAGTTGTCTCTAATAGGACAAGGGCAACAGTAACTGGACGTGACATGGTCTCTGCAGAGGCCATGGCAGTAACTCCAGCTAAAGCCACACTTTCATATTCAAAGAATGGACCCCTGCAGGTGAGTGGCCAGTGTATGGAGAGGCACGTGGAGGGCTTCACTCTGGCCAGTGGCCGGGTGACGTGGGCCACCAAAAGCCAGCAGTGGGACGAGCAAGAAGGCCCAGCTGGGCAGGTCCTCAGCTGGAGCGAAACTTCAGATAATTCTGACTCTTTTCCAGCCCACATGGGGTGAGCTCTTCTTAATGAAGAGATTGCTTTGGTTCAGCAGTTTTTCCTATTAAAAAAGGGAATTGGTGGGGCGGGCCCAGTGGCGCACTGCTACAGTGTGCCGCTTGTGAGTGTGGTGGCGTTCCCGCCGAGGGTTCGGATCCCACATACAGACCGGTTCCCGCTCACT
>NW_007753995.1:0-247 GCF_000696425.1 Galeopterus variegatus
AAACTAAGGGCTGTGGCCCCACTAAGCTATAATCTATGCTTAAGGGCTTTGGCCCTTCTAAAACTAAGGACTGTAGTCCCACTAAGCTATAAGTTAGGCACTGAGAAATACATGTGCTTATTATTCTCCACACTGCCAAGGGGCAGGGAGCTGTGTGGTGTATCCACCAATTCTGGTGCCCATAGAAGTACCATTGCCTTCTGCCATTAACTCCCCAGCATTCCCTTAGCTAGAGAAAGCACTCAGG
>NW_007753995.1:1875-2813 GCF_000696425.1 Galeopterus variegatus
AAGAGGGGAAAGGGGTAGCAGAGTGGAGGTGCTGAACACCCCTGAGGGTGCCTCTTCTTCTAGGCTGATGGTCCACCTGTGCCAGCCCAGCCTGCAGATGGCCATCAGTGACCAGATGAGTGGTCAGTCGTGGTCCCACTCCATGCTGGCTAAATGAGCTCTTCCCTGGTAGGTCCACCAATCACTGTGGAACTGTAACCCCACAGGTGCACCTTCCTCTGCTGCTAGAGGGGGGAGGGATGGAGCGCATATTAAGTAGCAGAGACCAGGCAGAGTGGGCAGGGTGGCAGGGTGGAGGTGGTCCTGGCAAGCAGATAGACAGAAGTACACAGCGGCAGGAGAGAAAGAAAGGTGGTGGGTGTTGCAGCAGGAAGTGCTGCCCCCCAGCAGCAACCTTGGCAGGACATAGAGAGCTGCTGAAGTCACTGGCCGGGCCATCACTGTGAACAACAACCCTCCCAGTCCCACCTGCACCTGGTCACCCTGCTTAGTAACCCCTCCTCTTGCATGGCTGGGGCAAGAGGGACACTGTGGATGACATAACTGATAAGCCAAATCAAACAGCATGTGTAGATGGCATCATGTGTACCAGGCTCTGCTCTGGGCTCACTCATTTACACTGTCTCATGGAAGCATGGCTCATTTATTCCCCTAAATACTGGTTTGGGATAAAGTCAGTATTTTACAGAAGAGGTAAAGGAAACCCAGAGAGACTAAGTGACCAGCTCAAGGTCATTTGGCTGCTAAGGGGTGAAACTGCTACTTGCACCAAGTTTATCTGTTCCAAGCCCAGTGTGCTCTTCTTGAACTCACAGCAGGGCCTGGGCTAGGGTGCGGTAGGCCAGGTGCCTAGGGTGTGAGGTGGAAGGAGGTTCTCGCTCTCAGGGTGGCCCGGCGTAGGGACAGTTCCTGACAGTGAGGGCCTTTGTAGAGTCTGT
>NW_007753995.1:8007-8236 GCF_000696425.1 Galeopterus variegatus
AGACTGTAGGAGGGTACTTCAAAAAGTTCATGGAAAACTGGAATTGAAAGATAATACAAATATTTCCATGAACTTTTTGAAGACCTCTCATATGAAGACCTTCAAGGTTTGGCACTGTGGAAGCTGAACGAATGGTTATTATTCAGCTGTCAGTATACATAGTTCCATGTTATATAAATGCTAGCAAAATGCACAGATCGACTGATTGGATTAAAAAGATAGACCCAAG
>NW_007753996.1:0-8236 GCF_000696425.1 Galeopterus variegatus
AAGCCCAGGTAGAGTTCATCTGATAGGGAGTCTTCCCAGCTTTCCCTAGACTTGTTTCGATCTCTTACCTTTAGGCATTGCCATTTTGAACCTGAGTGTCCTTTTGATCCTGAATTTGCACTGCATTTTACAATCAAGCATATATATATATATTTTTTTTGTCTTTTTCCGTGTCCAGCAACAGATCGCAACCCTCAGTGTTGCCCCCGCGCCTCGCTCAGCCAGTGAGCGGGAACCAGTCTGTATGTGGGATCCGAACCCTCAGCGGGAGCACCGCCGCGCTTCCCAAGCGGCGCACTAGCGCAGTGCGCCACCGGGCCGGCCCCAAGCATATATTTTGATGGCTCCTCTGGCTAAGAGAAGGAGGTCTTTGGCCAGCTTCAGCAACTTCCCCTGTTGTTCAGATCGCCTCTTCGGGCGCTCAGCTGGGTGCTTACTCATGACCCAGTCTCCCATGTAAACCAAACTTTTACGATTGGAAATATTGAACTTATGTTCAATAAACACTTACTCCTCCATGCCGGGGTGTTCACCATGGAGGCATATATCAAGGTATAGACCCGTGCTACAGACACCCTGAAACTCTGACTCCATCTCAACTCATTCCTGGGATCTCCATTCATAGTGCCTCACAGCTGAATGTCACTTTTTCTGCCCATATGTCAAAATCAGTTCTGTGCACTCAAGGAGACATTAATACATTATTACATGCATCCTTCCTAATGACAGCTTCAATTCAGAACCCTGAACCTGAGGTTCTAAAAATGGGTCATTGGTTACAGTTTATCCAACTTAGGATGGCCCTAGAATATAAGAATTTGGAATAGAAAGAGCTTGCATTTGGATAGGCCTTTAAACTTTTGTCCCGTCTGTGATTGCTTCAGATCATCCCAATAAGGGAAGAAGGAAAACGAGACTAGCCTTATCTAGCAAGACTGACTTCCCAATGCCACATGGTAAGTGGCAGGGTAGAACTTGAACCCAGGTCTTCCTGACTTCTGGTCAGCTGTGTTCCCACCAGATACACAACAGTACTGCTATCTTACGTTCCCATGGCTTATCATAGCTTGTCAAAGCCGTCCTGTGTACTATCTCAGTTACTTATCAGCAACAATGCTGTACCACGAGTAGACAGGTTCATTTATTTCAGTCTTTACAGATGAGGACATTTCAGAGAGGTTAAGTGACTTGCCCAACATCATACAGCTTATGTATGGCAGAAGAGGAGAGAAAATTTGGGTCTCTGGTACCGCCTGCATCCTGTTGTGCCAAGCTCCTAAGCAACCACCCTGGCTCCTGCCCAGGATCACTTATGTGGACTTTTTTAGCTGAGTCCCTTCAGAGCTGTGTCCTCCAACAAACAAGTTCACAGTGACCGGAAAGGTGCAAGGGAAGGCCCAGGTTTTAAGGTCAAGACAGCCTACACCTGCCCTAACTCAACCAGACGGTATAGTAGTAACTAGAATCTGAGTTCAAATTCCAGTTTAATTCCCTCTTAACTGGGTGATCCTCAGCAAGTTTCTTAATGTCTCTGAATCTCAGTTTCATTCACTCAAAAAAAACTTGTAGGAAAGTGCCCACACTCAGCATTATTATTGTCTGAAGTGCCTACACTAAGTCTACATTTCTCAGGTGGGAATAATAACAGGATTGTTATGCATAACCAAGGAAATTTATGTAAGCAAACCACATGGCTGAGTGCCCAGCATGCAAAGGTGATCAATAAGTGTTTACAAAACCTGACTCTGAAACAGGACTTACCCTGCCTTGAAGTTATGTCGGCTTCCCTAGAAGAAGCTGGATCCTGGCAGCGCTGAGTGCAAAGAACAATCATCTGTCTAAATGTACATAAAATATTAAATGTTATAGTGCTGTGTGCACATCGACAGATGCAGGCAAGGATGTGAGGAAGTCCCTCAGGGCTTTAAAAATGAATCCCTTTTTACCTACTTGGGAGAGAACTAAGTGGCAAAATGACAACCCTGAGCGATTCCAGCAGGAGTGAGAGGGCTGTGAACAGGCAGGATCACCAGGGCTCCCCCTCAGCAGCAGGGCGTGTGAGTCCCACGGACAACAACCAGGCAAGTCCCAGGGCCTCCAGGACTGGTCTGCAGCGTAGGACCTGAGGACTCACTTACTGCAGCTGGGAAGGAAACTGAGGCACAGAGAAGGGAAGGGACTTGGCGAAGTTTGTGTCAGCTCTGCTAACATGCCAGGCACTTTGCTAAGCCTGTCCCCATCACTATCCTCTTGACTCTTTGTAACAAAATAGTACAGTGGTTAGGAGCATATGCTTTGGGGATGGGAAAGCATGGGTTTGAATCCCCGTTCTGTATTTAGCAGTGTGTGACTTTGAGGACATTAATTACCTAACCTTGCTAGGACTGAGGACTTTTTAAAATCTGTAAAATGAATATAAAAACGTCTACCTCTTATAGATGTGTTGAGGATTAAATGAGATGATACGAGCAAAGTTCCTGGTGCATTTGTTCAGCTAAATTTTATTGAGCATCTACAATAAACTAAGCACTGTGCCAGGATAAAAGGGCAGGCAAAACCAGCTATGATCTCTGCCCTCTTGAAGCTTATTGTATAGTAAGAACATCAGGCAGTAAGCAATAGTTACTGAAGGAAAAGAATATAGTTCTGAGAGAAGTTTGCCTTTGGGAGATAAGGAAAGTCTTCCTCGAGGAAGTGATCTTTGAGCTGAGGCCTGAAGGATTAACAGGTGTAAACTAGATCAAGGTTTGGCAAACTTTTTCTATGAAGGTCCGGATAGTAAATATTTAGCCTTTGCAGACCACACAGTCTCTGTTGCAGCTCTGCTGTTGTAGATGAACACAGTCACAGTGTATGAGTGAACAAGCATGGACATGTTCCAATAAAACTTTATTTCCAGAAACAGGCAGTGGGCCAGATTCGGCCTGTAGTCCATGGTTTGCCAACCCCTGACCTAACTGAAAGAGCGCTGGAGGGGCAGGGGTTTGTGGGGCAAGGATTGTTCCAGACAGGGAATGGCACATGCCAAGACCCCACAGGAGGGAGTTTGTTGCACTTGAGCGTGTAAAGAAGGCAGGTGTGACTGGAGCACAGAAAAAGCTGGAGAAAATAGCGTGAGACAAGGGTGGAGAGTGGGCAGAGAACAGGCCACATGAGGCCTTATAGGCTATGGTAAGGATTTCTGTCTCTGTCCTTAAACCAAAATGGAAAAGAACCAAAGGGTTTTAAACAGGGCTGATGTGATCGTATGTGAGATTTTGTAGTGAAGACTGCTGCTGCTATGTGAAGAACAGAACAGAAAGAGGCCCAGAGTGGATTCTAGTCCAGGGGAAGTTCAGTGGGAACTTGGACTAGGGTGGAGGCTGGGGAGGTGTGAGGTTTGGGGAAGTTAACTGACTTGCTCAGGGTCACCCAGCCCTGTGGTCACAGTGCCAGATGCTGACGCAGGTTTCCGGAGTCCAGGTGACACACTGGACCCCTGTGGTCATGGCCCCTGGACGAGCACTTCCTGTAGTGTAATGCTGGGGGAGTAACCAGCTTGCTTATGCTGACCTGGGGTCACATGGCAGACCAAATCCAGGTCTCTGGCACTCATTCACTTGTACAGTCGTCACCTTTCCAAAGGATGGAGGGAAGTCCCTGTGGATGCGCGGAAGCCCCTTCACTACAGTCCCTTGAGCCCCCAGCCCCCTTGTCTATGCTGTCCTTACAAGCAATTCTTTCAAGCATGGTCCCTGGCTACTCCACCCAGGGGTCTTCAACACAGCTCCTGGAAGGACAGAGGCTCAGAGACATTCTGTCCTAATAGGAGCAAGAAGTGACAGCTCACAGTGGGGAAAGAAATAAACATGCAAAAAGTAGACAAATTAATTTATAAAAGCACAGAAATGCAGACAAGTGGCCCTCCACATTCCAGTAGCCCACGGGGCAGCAGTGTATCATCACAGCACTTGAAGCCATAACTCGCTTCATGATGGTAACACTGCATATTAAGGTAAAGATGCTCACTCTAGAGGAATGTATAATTCCTCTAGAAAGGGCTTTTGGAAATAATGCTTTTGGATAAATAAAATATCCCAAATTTTAGTGCTTAATGGAGCAAGATTATTTTTAATTTATTTAAGTCTGTGTCCTTTAGGGACGTTGGGTAAATCACACTTCCTATGCATATGCAAACACATCCCCCATCAGTTATACGTACCTAAATTTTTATATCTGACGAAGCACTCCTATCATAAAATGTTTCTCCTAGTAGTATTAGAATCAGTAGTTAGAAGGACTGCACGTTTGTTTTAAATATTGTGATGCCAGTTAAGCAGCATAATGGCCTGGTTTTGAATCCCCTTTTTTTCTACTTACCAGCTGTGACTTGGGTAAATTATTAACTTATCTGGACAATGAGATTAGTTGCATAGAATTCTAGTGCCCAGAGCCTGTCTGTGCCTGGTGGGCACTGGTGGTATGCAGAGCCAGCTGGCACCAGCTAGTGAAAACCCTTTACACACATCTATTCCCAGTTCTGTGTTCAGTAACATCATGTCAGTAGCTTGAAATCAGCCGTGGTGGGAGTGCTTGCACCACAGAAATTGGCAAACACTACACATCAGGGCTTTTTCTTTTATCCTGGAGGGCCAGTTTTTAAACATCTCCTAGCCCCTCTAACTCAATCACTGTTAGTCTCTATGTCCTGGCCTTTGCTGTCACCAAGACTGTCATCTGAGTTGCTCTTTCTGCTCCACTCTAATCCAGTCCTCATCAGAATTACCTGGCGAGTTTGCTGGGCCCTACCTCTGGAGTTTCCGAGTTAGTCAGTATGGGGTGGAGCCCAAAAGTTTGCATTTCTGATGCTGATGCTGCTGGTTTAGGACCCAAACTTTGAGACACTGGACTAATCTGTCTAATAAATTAAAGCCCACAGTGCAAAGTAGAGCACAGAAGAGATCCCACCTTCCGTCACAGGCAATGGCACTAAAAATTAACAAATACTGACATAGACTTTGCACAGACATCATCTCATTTAATCTCCTTAAGAACTGTATGAGGTAATAATTACTGTTTAATCCTCATTTTATAGATGGAGGAAACAGGCTCAGAGGGATGTAGTAACTTACCTGGTTACACAGCTCGTAGGCAGAGAAGCCACATTAAACCCAGGTCCTCTCACTCTGGGGCCATGTGACAGTGGTGCAGGTTGTGCAATGCTCAAGGGCTCCAGCCTGAACTCTGCACTCCCAGGTGTGCACTGGCAAGGCCACACCAGCCCAGAGGGGTGCTTTGTTATGATCTGCATTAAAATGCTATATAGGCTGGCAGTGGCCCTGTCCAAATCCATGTCCTCTCCTCCTTCACTGTAGCCCCTGGGGCCTCTAAACTGGTGGAAGGGCAGAACAGGTGGGAGAGACAGAAAGTACCGAGAGAGCCAAGGAGAGACATTATCTCACACAAAATCAAGCCTGCACATGTGGGCAATGGAAACTGCTTAGAAAACAGCTGTTCCTACAGGAGGTTTTGGGGGCAGGTGTCGGCGGGGAAGAGCAAGGGGCTTTGGCTGGAGGCAGAACCACAGATTGTCAGTGATGAGAATGCTGTGTCTCCTGCCCACCCCTGGCACGTGTGTGGCCTTGAAGTTGCCCAGTGGGTGGGGCAATTAGCCCGTATCCCAGGGCGCCTGGCTCTGTCTCTCCCCTTCCCTCCCACTGCCTTGCTGCAATTAGATTACGCTGGGTAATAGCTGCCAAGCTGCTTTGTGGGATCTGATGAGTTTATTAATTTCATGGGGGCTAATGGGAGGGTGGGTGGGAGATTCATTTCCTGACTGGAACTTTAGGGCTAATTAGTCTCTTTGCCATGTCTCCAGAGGTGGGGGGTGGGAAGGTGTGATGCTCAGGCTGTCGGGTCTGGCTTTGGATAAATCATTTCTATCCCTGGCTTTTATGGGAACCTGTCTCATGGCTTGGGTAAAACCAAAGAGTGTGGGGCTGTGACTTCTCAGAGCAGGTGGTTAGTGAGGATTGGGTTCAGAACAGCGGAGGTGGGAAAGGGGCAGGCGGAGCCAAAGTCTTACTGGCCCTTTTGGTGTGAAGTGTCGGTTTAAGGTGACAAATAGGGCTCTAAAAAGTTCAATCCTACTCCATTCAAATGCCATCCAGCACAATTGCTCTTTGTGTTCTTTCTATCCAAATATGATCCTTCCCAGCCTAGGAGATGATCAGGGCCTAGTTCTACCCATTTTGAAGACACAGAAACTGAGCCTCGAAAAGGACAATAATTTCACCTGACTTTGAGGGCTGTCAAGACCGAGAAGAAAGTTCTGGATCTGGAGTTCTTGCTGGATGGCTGAGGCCCCTTGAAGCCATTCCCTGGTTAGCCTGGCTGGCTTAAGCAGAGGAAACATCAGCGTCTTCACCCTAAGAGATAGCCTCAGAAGTGGAAAAGAACACAGATTTAGAAGTCAGACAGATCTGGGTTAAGCCTGTGCCATACCTACTGACATTAAACCTCTCTGAACCTCCATTTCTTCATAAATAAAATAGAAACATCACAACTACTCCAAAGTGTTGATGGGAGAGTTTGAAGAGATGATAGAACTTGATGCATCTAACATAACAGCTATGCGGTAACTGTTACCCTTTCCCTTTCATTGGGAAATCTAGCAAGCTCATCCTTCATCTCCTTACCTCTTGCCCTGGCAGAGGAGGAGGAGGGAGCAGCTCAGGCAATAACATGCCTGGCTAGTCCCTTTGAGGGAAAGCAGGAGCTGCAGGGGCCAGAGGAGGGCTCACCTGCCTTATGCCCATGCCTCGCCCACAACAGCAATCTGGCAACAGGAGATGATGCCTTTCCCTGCTTCTAAGGCCCGTCTCTGAGCGAGGCGCTGGGGCATGAGCACAAACGAGGCCAGCCCTGCTGTTGTAAGCCACACAGGCTAGTGGAGAGACACACAGATAAACAAAAATGTGCGAGAGAACATTGGGAGAGTCGCACTGGATGGCGTGCAGGTGTCCTTGAGAAGATTCACCTGGAGTTAAGAGCACAAGGTATAAAGATCGGGCCTCCCAGCCGACAGGCTGTGTGACCTGAGGCAGGTTGGGTGTGCTCTTTTATTTGGGCCTCAGTTTCTTTATCTATAAAGTGGGGCATGCTATATGGGTATGCTTGAGACACTGCTTTAAACCAAAAGTGAGCACCAGCGTGGACAGAACCATTTCGCCCTTGCAGAGGTGGAGAAAGCTGCCCGCTCTTTTCCAGGCAGTGCCCTCACAAAGGCATGGAGAGGAGTTTTTGGTCCTCTGCCCTTTGCCACAGGAAAGGCCCACCTGCTGAGACCAGCAGGCTCCTGCCTGGGACTGGAGGCCTGCAAGAGCTCTCAGCTGACAGCCCAGGGCAGTCCTGCTTGGCCCTGCCCTCTACTGGCTCCACCTCCTCCAGACCACGAAGGCAGGGAGCTGGCTTCTGCTCCCCAGGACCCTCAGCCCTCTGGCCCCCCAGGTGGGGGTGGGAGCCAAGGGTGAGACACGTCTTTACTGTTGTTGGAGCTGCCACAGCGAACCCAGAGCCCAGCTCCAGGGAATAGAGCCACATGGCATCCATGGAACTGGTGAGCCTTTTCCAGGGAAGCTGCTGCTGGGGCCTGGAAACACTGGCAGAGGCGGATGTGTGCACTTCTCTAGGTTTCTAGCCAGCTGCTGGCCTCTCCCTGGCCGCCCACCTCACACCCGCAGCAACAGAAGAGATTTGCCAGGGGCTCCAGAAGTAGAAATACATTGGGGTTTTATGTATGTACATTATATATTTATATATGTTATTTGTACATTTTATATATTATATATTTCTATAAATATGTATCTTAAAGGGTTTCACTGGGAGAAGTGAACAATCTAAAAACCCACTGCTGTTGAGTTTAGGTTTAGGAACTTCCTAGAATGGGGAACTGAGGGAGTCATGGGGTTTTTTTCCTTTTGAGGTCTTTTTAAGACAATGGTATAGTTGACAGTAATGTATCATACACTTAAAAATATGCTGAGGGTAGATCTCATGTGAAGTGTTTTTACCACCATAAAATAAAAATAAAAATTAAAGGCAATAAAAAAAAAAGACAATGGGGAAGTGGAAAGAAAATAGCATTTATTGAGTGCCAGGTTAAATACATTCTCACAACGACCCAAAACCATTTCCATTATTATTCCCATTTTACAGATGAGGCAACATGCTCAGTGAGTTCAGTAACTTTTCTGAG
>NW_007753997.1:0-1027 GCF_000696425.1 Galeopterus variegatus
TAAATTAGACTAGATACCAGGTAATTCCCATGACAATGTCATCATGCTTGCTCACTTGCATTCTGAAGTGCTTTTTTGACTGGGAGCAAAGAGGTGGAATTAGAGCCAGCTTGCTGGGAATTGCTCATAACTCTTGGTCTATCCTATCTGTGACACAGCAAGTAAGATAACCAACATTCTGTTAATTATTATAGTTGTTGCGATTAGGAAAAAATGTCTGCAATGATATTTGTTTTGTATCCCTGCAAAATATTTATGGGTTTCACCCAAATCTGGGCTTGTGAACATAAAAATCATTTGTCCTATCTTGTGGCAGAGAAAAATTTGAGCACCTCTGATCAAGCCCAACCCCGTCAGATGTAAACACAGCAAACAATGACCACCTGAGTCACAGCAAGCAGCAAGAGAGCCAGAGCTAGAGCTCGAGATCCAAATAGCTCTCTTTGAATTAGTCCCCAGTGACACTGGTACATCTGCCTAAAGGGTTACATGTCAAAATTATAACAATTTTGAGTAGTTCCTTGAATGTCATCAGGAAGCAGGAATGCATAACAATTTTGAGGACAAGGACATAAAAATAATTCTTTAAGGAACAGAACTGCAAAGACAGCAAAACACACACATGTGTTAATAATAATTTATAGAATGTAGCATTTAATTTGCTGTAGGAAAAGACAGTAACGACAAAAATATTTCAGAGTGGTATCTTACAGCCACAACACATCTTTTCTCTGTGGCCCTCAGTAAGTCTAATATCTTATTTATTCCCACATTATCCCTGAGGCATAGGCCCATTTTACAGGATGTAAACAGTAAATAGGCTGTTTTTGTGCTTTTACAGTATTATATAGTTAGAGGCAGCTTGGTGTAGTAAATCCTAGTTCCATCACTTCTTTTTTGAACAGCCTCAGGCAAGTTACTTTGCCTCTCTGAGTTTTGGTTTCCCTATCTATAAAAATGGGGATAGGGCCGGCCCGGTGGCGCACTGCGCTAGTGCGCTGCTTGGGAAGCGCGGTGGCGCTCCCGC
>NW_007753997.1:2286-3306 GCF_000696425.1 Galeopterus variegatus
GTTTTCCTCTTTTGTGTGGTGGCTGTTACTGGAAAACAGAATCTTCTGGAATCAGAAATAGAAGGTCATGGCATCATCTCAAAGGCTGCCCATCACATACTGTAACCAGGGGACCAGGCTGACATGGAGAGATTCAGATCACTGCCTCAATGATGAGCAAGTGATGTTCTGTAAGAGTGGTTCCCCAGTGTTGTCTCCAGACCAGCCACATCAGCATCACCTAGGAGTTTGTTAGAAATACAAATTCTTAGACTCTGCCCCAGATCTACTGGATCGGCCACTCCGGGGGCCCAGCCATCTGTGTGATCTGGAAGCTACTAAAGTATGAAAACTCTCTAAAGAGTCCTTCCCAAGGGAAATTCCATTTTCTCCCTAGGCTATCCAACGAAGGGAGCTAGAAACACATTCCCATGGTCCAACTTGCTTTGTAGAACAGAGCTTCCAGATATGTTACTAGTTTTGCTCCAGAGAAAAATAAATCATGGAAAAAAGTATCAAGATGAACAGAAATACTATTTCCAGTTCTTGATCCAAAAATTAGGAAGTGAGGGCAATCAGAAGCATAGTATTCTAAGCATTGTAACCTGATTTTTCCTCTAGGTTTAATAGCCTAATGATATTGGAATGGGGTAAGAGATTGGCATTTGTCTAGTCCATCTAAAGCCCAGAAGAGTCATGTTTCCCAAACACATAAGGCTGTTTGCAGCGAAGAGGGCAACTGGGACCCAAATCACTGGCCTATAATTAGCTTACTACTTTTTCAGTAGACTAATATACTGTGCTACTTTTTGGAAAAATAAAAATATCAAGGCAACTGAGGGAAACCTAAGAGAATTTTTCATGTAAAATTCTAATCTGGCCTATCAATTAACTCAGTTTCCTATTACTGTCCTTGTTTTATAGAGTCTGTAAAGACATTTGTTCAAGTAACAGGTGACATTGCCATTGTCTATAGGGGCTGATTGTCCAAAAATTGATAGAGGAAGTTGTCCTAAAAGTCATAGGATGAGATTGGGGGGG
>NW_007753997.1:6999-8235 GCF_000696425.1 Galeopterus variegatus
CTAGTACCCTTTAGGAGCAAGACAACCAGATTTCCTTAAAAGCATTTCTACTCTGGTGCATCAGTCAAAAATGTACAACTCTTTAAAAGCTATAGTTTAAAGCATAATCTTTTTTTTTTTTTGTCTTTTTCCGTGTCCGGCAACGGATCGCAACCCTCGGTGTTGCTCCCGCGCCTTGCTCAGCCAGTGAGCGGGAACTGGTCTGTATGTGGGATACTCGGCGGGAGCGCCGCCGCACCTCACAAGCGGCGCACTATAGCAGTGTGCCACCGGGCTGGCCCCTTAAAGCATAATCTTAATCGGGCCTTTTGTCTCAGATAGATTTGTCAGAAAAGAAGAGAACCATGCCAAAAAAGTCCACAGAAAAGCTAAGCAACATAACCAGAAGAGTCAGGCATTTCTCTTTTCACTTTCTTTATATTATTTTAATAATGTCTTACAAAAAATTAAAAATCTACATTTACAATGTTATCACAGCTGCTATGATAGCAAATACATGGTATGCTAACTTTCCCCCCACCAACCCTGATGTCACCACACATACACATGTGATGGGGAGGAAGATGGAGCCAAACCACTAATATAAGCATTAGAAGTCCCTGTGGGAAGGCATTTGTGTTGCAGTTAATAGAGATGATGGGAGAGAGTGGGAGTGAGAAAACATCAGCCTAATGTTGAGGAGAGCTGGAAAACATGGCTGAGAAATAAGCTGAGAGAGAGATTTGTAGTTGTGCCCTTTTTTCTTCCTTCTTATTGCATTAGATGAGCTATTCCTATTTACTGTGTTACCACTGCAGGACAGAAAAACAACCAGGTCAGTGCAGTGTTGGCAGAAACAACAGGATAATAAAAAGGCAGTGCCAGAGCCCAGCTGGGAAAGAAACATGTAACAGCAGATGCAGGCAGAACAGCGGCCCCTGAGAGTGTCTCCTTCTCCTTCTCCTTCCATCTGCCGAGGTTGTGGTGGCTTTGGAATGTGTCAACTTAGCTAAGATGAACTATGTTTCCAAGAATTATTTTTCCTGTATTTCCCATTAGAGTTAAAGACCTCTTTGTGCAATATTGAAAAGTGGAAGTGAAAGAGCACTACAGATTGTGGTTTTGTTTCTGTTTATGCTCAGAAATGCAGGAAATGATAACTAGGAATTTCTGAAACTCGTGTACACTGGCACTTTGCTGGCTTACTTCATAGGTATGCAAGTGATCCAACTTCCCCTGGAACCTCCTTCACTTTCT
>NW_007753998.1:0-549 GCF_000696425.1 Galeopterus variegatus
AAAAATTTTTTTTTTTTTTTTTTTTTTTTTTTGCATACGGATATCCAATTGTTCCAGCAGCACTTGGAGATATCTGAATCCCCATGCGCACTGCAGTATTATTCACAATAGCCTAGGTATAGAAACAACTCAAATGTGTATTGACAGGTGAATGGATAAAGAAAATGTGGTGTGTATATATATACCACACACAATACACACACATGCACACACACACAGACACACACACACACAATAGAATATTATTCAGCCTTTGAAAACAAAGGAAATCCCATCATTTGCAACAACATGAATGAACCTACAGGATGTTATGCTAAGTGAAATACGCCAGTCACAGAAGGACAAATACTGCACGATTCCACTTATGTGAGGTACCTAAAATAGTCACACTCATAGAAGCAGAGAATAGAATGATGGTAGAGAGGGGCTGTGAGGAAAAGGAAATGAGGAATTGCTGCTCAACTGGATATAAAGTTTCATTTATGCAAGATGAATAAATTCTAGAGATCTCCTACACAACATAGTACCTATCTAGAGTTAACAGTATGG
>NW_007753998.1:740-1905 GCF_000696425.1 Galeopterus variegatus
GATGAATAAATTCTAGAGATCTCCTACACAACATAGTACCTATCTAGAGTTAACAGTATGGGACTGTGGCATTGTGCACTTTAAAATATGCAAAGAGAACAGATTTCATGTTAAGTGTTATCACCACAAAAAACAACAAACTAACAAAACACACAAAAAAATAAGGACAATTTTGGAGGCTATGGATATGGTTAGTATTTTGATAGTGCTGATGGTACTACAGGTATGTACATATGTCCAGAAATCAAAACGTATGCATTAAATATGTGCAACATTTTATACATCAATTATACCTCAATAAAGCTTATAATTAATTAATAAATTAATTTTAATTCAAACACAACATACCAGGAGTCTCAAAAATTCTCATTAAAAGGTTTACAGACATATGAGGGTACTTCAAAAAGTTTGTGTAAAAAAGAAATTATTATTGAATATAATAATTATTGTGGACTTCTGGTCAAGATGGCAGAATAGACAGTCCCCAGTGTCACTCTCTCCCGCAAATCAACCCATTTGCAACTATAAAAAAGCAAGAACAGCCAAGCTGGGGCCACTAGAGCTCAGGGGAAGAGGAGGGGAGACCTATGGAGTGCGTGAAGTTGGGAGAAGCCATGATGAGAGAAAGAAGCAACCTCTCTGACCATTTTGAATCCCGGCCGCATCCAGTCTAGAGCTGCTGAGTGCATGGAGCGGGAGTTGGCAAAAGCTACAGCTGTGTCCCTTGGATGAAGTTGCTTGGAGGCAGCAGAGGAGAAGAGGTCTTGGTGGCCCTTAGACCAGAAATACCACTAGTAGGGTTCCCATGGACCCACATAGGACCGAGGAGCCACAACAACTGAAAAAAAGGAGTCACTCAGAGGCCGGTGAGTCATCATGAAGGACCGGCACACAGCCCACCCCATGGGAAGTGTTTGCAGCACGAGTGGTGAGGGAGACGGGCCCACCAGGGGAACACCAGGGCACAGCAAGGACAGCTGATCTGCCCCCCAATCAGCACAGGACCACTCAGAGGAGACTGGTCAGGAATGCAGAATTGCATGGGGTGCAGTTTGATGAAAAGACCCAGGCCCAGACCAGTGTTTCTACACAACCCAGGTGCACTGGATTTCACTAGAACTGGAAGTACTTATAAAGCCAACCATTAAAACCTGAGCTGCACAAA
>NW_007753998.1:2606-6490 GCF_000696425.1 Galeopterus variegatus
CTAGAACTGGAAGTACTTATAAAGCCAACCATTAAAACCTGAGCTGCACAAAAAGCCTTCTGTAGGGAATCAGCAGTAAAGCAGCAATTTAGCTCAACCACAGAGCTCACATACTGGTCCCCACAGGAAGTTCCTCCATTTTAGAAGTAAGCAAAGGACAAAAAATTAGTTGTAGCACAGAGTTTGAGTGGTAGGAACAGCAGATAATCCAACATAGAACTGAAAGAAAAAACAAAGTACCCATAACCACAGACAAAGTTTGATATTAACTAGTAAAGGTCTCATTTCATCAAGAACACCTATAACACATAGAAGGACTAGAAGTCCCCTGGGCTACCAAGCCAGAAAGGGGGGAAGGCCGGAAACCTCAGCCATACCCCCAACACCCACAATCAGTCCCGAGGATGGGGGCCTCCAGCTGAGCTGCTGCAGGAAGCGCCCCGGGCTCTCCCAGGCCAGGGCAATGGAGGGCAGAGGGTCTCAGGCTCACCTCCCCGACATGAGCAACCCCCCAGTGACGACCATTGAGTCACAGCAAAGAGGGCCCCAGGTTCCTGAGCTGGGGTGTTGGGAGGTGAGGGCTTTTGCCACACCCCCCTGACATCTGCCCCCAGCTTGGCAATGACTGAGCCCTGTTGGAAGCCCCCCGGTCTCCCTTGTGGGAGTGTTGAGGGTGCTATAGGCCTCAATCCCACCCCTCCTCCCCTTCCTCCTTTTTCCATCACATTTCCTTCCCCCTTCCCCTCTCAATCTCCCTCCCAACTGTCCCACAACAGCATCATAGAATGTAAAAAAAAAATTAATAAAATAAAAAAATAAAAAAAATATTCTGATATGAGCATCACATACGGCATACAAGTATTGATGTTCAACTCTGTACCCTACAGATACGTACAATCAACTTTGTTACAATAAAAAAGAAAAAAGCTAGAAAAAAAAAGATAATGCAAATCTTTCCATGAACTTTTTGAAGACCCCTCATGTATGCACTGCAGAAAATTTACAAACCACAGATAAAAATTTTAACAGGCAGTGGTAGTCAGTTTTGCTGCACATATTTCCAGTGCTTTTCTTAACACACCAATAAGCCACCCGAGATCCAGAGAGATGGAACAGCTTGCCTCTGGTCACACAGAAAGTGGCAGTGCCAAGAAGTGATCCCAGGCAGTCTAACGTCAGACATGTACACCCAGTAACATCGTATTGCTAGTTCAAGATGTTAACAAACAACAATTAGTGAGCAGAATTGCTCACTCAGAATATTACACAGATGAAAAAGATAAAAGGGAAAAGTATGATGGGTGGAAAAGCCATCTACCTAGTCATCTGCGATGGGTCGAATGTGTCCCCCTAAAAGTTCATGTGTTGGAAACCCAACACCTACTGTAAGGGTGTTAAGAGGGCAGGGAATCCAATCACGATATTTGAAAGGCAGGGCCTCTGAGAGGTGAATGGATCACGAGGACTCTGTCCTCATGGAAAGATTAATACATTTGAGGACTAATGGGTTAATGGTTGAGTGGGTTATCATGGGTGTGGACTGGGCTTTATGAGGCGAGTACGTGAAAGATCTCTTGCCATCCTCTCCACGTGACACCCTGGTCATGAAAACTCTCCCTGTAGAGAGTTTCCCTCCAGAAGAAGACCCTCACCAGATGCACCTCCTGGACCATGGACTTCCCAGCCTCCTAACCTGTAAGAAATAAATTCCATTTCTTTATAAATTACCCAGTTTCAGGTATTCTGCTAGAAGCAATAGAAAATGGACTAATACATCATCTGAGCTAGAATGCTAACCTTTCACCTTCACCCATCAACATTTCACCAATTTCTGTTAATTTTGCATCTTGAATATTTTTCAGGTTCCTCACTAACTGATTGCTGCTTTACTTGAGGTTTCCATTATGTAAAATATTCCAAGAGTGTCCTAACTACCCTTCAGGCTCGATACCCCCAAGTAAGATTTACCTAAAATGAAGGAAGCTCGATTAAATTTGAATTTCAGATACACTACATAAAATATTTTAGTGTGACCCAGATATTGCATGGAACATACTTATACTAAAAACATTATTTGTTAACTATCTGAAATATCAATTTAACTGGATATCCTGTATTACTACTTGCTAAATCTGGCAGCCTTGCTCCAAACTCTACCTTCTAGGGAAACCAGAGTGGCAATAAACAAGTGAATAAATAAACAAATGACTACACCCTGATTTGGGATAAAGGACAATCAAGGAACTTATGGAAAATAATGCATTTGGGAGAGTACTTGAAAGATGAATAGGGTTTAATTTGATAAAGGAAGAAATGGCAAACGCAAAAACAAAATAAAATAAATAAAAGTAAATTCTATATGAATTTTTGCATTATTACCAAACAATGCTCAAACTGATATTTTTGATACAGTTTACATTAGTATATTTGCTACTGTAATAAATGTCTTTTCCTAGACTTTCCCTTTATTGGAGCCAACTTTTATTAAGTAAACAGCAGCAAGGCCGTTTTAATATATATATATATGTCCTATTTGACCACTGGCATCTCAAAAACAGTGTCCAACTCAGCTTGGAGTGCTTTTTGTTCTCCATAAAAGTCTATTAGCCCATACTCCAAAGGGCCAAGGTGAGTATATTATATAGTGATCTTGGGTTTTAGCTCTAACTTGGCCATATTTCTATTATTCGTGGCCTTCAGCTTTGTAGATAAATATACCGGATGGGCAATAAACACTGACAGGCCTTGGTGAAGAAAACACATTTGCTGCTTTTTTCAATAAGACTTGAGGCTACAATGAGAGAGCCATGAGGATGAACATAAAAGGACCAGCACATTAAGGCAGGAGGAGCACAGGACCAATACGTCATTTTTAGTTCTCAGAAACTCATCAAGGATTCAGCCTTTTGCATTTAACTCCCATTGGTCATTTGTTTTTAATCACTAATTATAAGAGAGATTAGATTAAATTTCCAATGAGGGAAAGTCCCTGTCAACTTCCTGTAGTCAAGGTATTTAATTCAATGCAATTTATTAAAGGAATTGCATTCTTTTAATGATGAATGAGAACAACCTTCAATTTACCTATTCTGTGTAGACATACAAACAATCCCCACTTTTTTCAGCTTTACATTTTGCTGCTCTGAGTACTTAACTATCTAATATTGACCTGGATGTTAACAGTTCCTGCCAGTGTTCAAATAGATAAATACAATGCCTCAATCAGAGTAAGAATATACAGAATGAAACAATAGGGATTTCCCCAAATGGTGACATGGGTAGTCTGGGGAAACTATTTTTTTTTCTGTAAGTGAGAACAACCCCACAGTTTTGTGCTAAACCTAATGAGCCTTAGACCTTGCCTGGGAATATTTACATATGGGGTGACTTGTCTCTCTTTGCACATAGCACACACGTAGCCATCCAGCAGTCACAAGATGGTGGAACATCAAGATAGACAACCTGGGCCATGATTACATCACTGAGCAATTTAGTTATTCAACCCTGGAGCCTATTTTTGAACATTTTATGTGACATAAATGTATCCTTACTGATATATAAGTCCTAGGTTTATATTACTATGTACTTTTTTGGGTAATATCCAGGTTTGTGTGTGTGCGTGTATTGGATTATTTTATGTTAAGAAAACCTTCTTCCCTTTTGTATATCATGTAATAAGATTGAAAATGAATGTTTAGTTAATATTTTTTATTTTTTCTAAAAAATATACAAGATAATATCACTTCTAGGCTGGCTATTTCTAATCCCTTTGTCCAGCTGATTTTATACTGATGTAGCTCCCTCAAGGGAACAAACACAGAACGTCCACCCAGCATCAGCACAGAGAAGGGACTGGCAATGATATAAGACCCATGTGAATATCA
>NW_007753998.1:7060-8235 GCF_000696425.1 Galeopterus variegatus
GTCCACCCAGCATCAGCACAGAGAAGGGACTGGCAATGATATAAGACCCATGTGAATATCACCTTAAAGCAGATCCAGCATGATAAGCTCCTCTCACCATTTCTGATGCCCAACTAAATATGATCGCATGACATCTTACAGACTAAATATGATCGCATGACATCTTACAGACTAAATATGATCGCATGACATCTTACAGACTAAATATGATCGCATGACATCTTACAGACTAAATATGATCGCATGACATCTTACAGACTAAATATGATCGCATGACATCTTACAGACTAAATATGATCGCATGACATCTTACAGACTAAATATGATCGCATGACATCTTACAGACTAAATATGATCGCATGACATCTTACAGACTAAATATGATCGCATGACATCTTACAGACTAAATATGATCGCATGACATCTTACAGACTAAATATGATCGCATGACATCTTACAGATTTGGGTTTTTTTTTCTTCATGACATAGGAAGTCAACTTTTCAAGACTGCAAAACTTTCCATTTTATGGTGTACTTAGTATATGAAGGGAATGGAAGGTACTTCTGAACCCAGTCTGAAAATCACATTCTTCTTTTCCTTTTTGTCTTTTTTTACTGACCGGCAACGGGATTGCAACCCTCGGTGTTGCGCCCGCACCGCGCTCAGCCAGTGAGCGGGAACTGGTTTCCACATGGGATCCGAACCCTCGGCGGAAGCGCCACCGCACTCCCAAGCGGCGCACTCTCCAGTGCGCCACCAGGCCGGCTGAAAATCACATTCTTAAAGATAAAATTAGAGATAACCAAAAGATCAGTTGTGATCATCTCATATATAGTCACAATAACCTGACACTTAGGGAGGCATTACCAGGTTATAATTTTAACTACAAAAGTTTCAATCAAGGCAATTGCATTGTNTATGAAGTTAGCACAAAAAAAGAAAGAATATATGCCAGAGTGTAAAAAAACAAACAAACAAACAAACAAATACAGTTACCACATATGTGAAATGTACAGAGAGGCCTAAAATAAAGAGGTGACATCTAGGCAAAGACCTGAAAGGAAACTACCATGTGATACCCGTTTGAGAATACCACAGCCCTTCCTTTTCCTGCAAAGAGCCAGAGAGCTACAGGCAGTAGAGGGCTGAGATGGACCAGCAGTCAGGAACTTAG
>NW_007753999.1:0-230 GCF_000696425.1 Galeopterus variegatus
CAAGCTGGAGGTCAGCAGAGTGAGAGTCTCTGATTTGCTTCACTACATCTCCTCCACAATCAGACAACTTCTGTCTTCATCTGATTTGTACATAGTAATTAGATTCCAATTAAGATTGTGCTGTGTGTGTGTGTGTGTGTGTGTGTGTGTGTCTGTGTGTCTGTGTGTCTGTGTGTGTTTGCTGCTTTAAAAAGTTAAGTCCCCTATTCTGGGTTTCACATTTTCTTCAC
>NW_007753999.1:5363-6651 GCF_000696425.1 Galeopterus variegatus
GGTATGTTCTCTCCCTCTGCAAGTTCAACACACTACTGTGTTCTTTCCTTCCTTCCTTCTTTCTCTCTTAGCTCCCACTTGAGTGAGTACATGAGGTTTTTATCTCTCTGTTCCTGGCTTATTTTACTCAACATAATTTTCTCCATGCTCATCCATGTTGCTGCGAATGGCAGAATTTCATTCTTTTTTATGGCAGAGTAGTATTCTATAGTGTATATATATCACAGTTGCCTTATCCAAGCATCCATTGATGGACATTTATGTTGGTTCCATATCTTGGCTATTGTAAACAGAGCTGTGGTGAACATGGGAATGGAGGTATCCCTTTGACATGATGATTTCCATTACTCTGGGTATATACCTAGAAGTGGGATTGCCGGGTTGTATGGTAGATCTATCTGTAGTTGTTTGAAAAACCTCCATACTGTTTTCCATTGTGGTTGTACTAATTTGCAGTCTCACCAACAATGTCAGAGCATTCCCTTCTCTCCATATCCTAGCCAGCATTTGTTGTTCTCCATCTTTTTGTTTGCAGCCAGTCCAAGTGGGGTGAGGTAAAACCTCAGTGTGGTCTTAATTTGCATTTCCCTGATGATTAGTGATGTACAGCAATTTTTTTTTAAGTGCCTGTTGGCCATTTGTATGTCTTCCTTAGAAAAATGTTTTATATCCTAAATATGAAAATACAGGTTTCCTGTGGTTTGCTGGGAGCTGGCGTAAAAATGAGGTATTTCAGGAGGCCCTGAGGACAAGCTGGAGGTCAGCAGAGTGAGAGTCTCTGATTTGCTTCACTACATCTCCTCCACAATCGGACAACTTCTGTCTTCATCTGATTTGTACATAGTAATTAGATTCCAATTAAGATTGCGCTGTGTGTGTGTGTGTGTGTGTCTGTGTGTGTGTGTCTGTGTGTGTGTGTGTGTTTGCTGCTTTAAAAAGTTAAGTCCCCTATTCTGGGTTTCACATTTTCTTCACTTAGCATATAAACGAAAGAGTATAATTCTTCGAATCTGTGCAAGCTTTATTACTGAGTCTAAGATATTAATACCTTTATTCCAATCTGTAGGTTTGAATATATATGTAAACTTGCATCTTATCCTCATGTATAAAAATATTTTTTATTGTAAATCTCTGCTTCAATACTCACTTCCCCTAGTAGAATTAGTCACAATTCTCACCATTCTCCAATTCACTTCTCTCTACTCAGTAGTAAGAACAAATAAAAAGTGTATTTCAAGAGCATATGATCATCCACATATTCTAGAACTTAATTGAAATCATTTTTAAT
>NW_007753999.1:7617-8235 GCF_000696425.1 Galeopterus variegatus
TCACCATTCTCCAATTCACTTCTCTCTACTCAGTAGTAAGAACAAATAAAAAGTGTATTTCAAGAGCATATGATCATCCACATATTCTAGAACTTAATTGAAATCATTTTTAATGTAGAAAAAGCATATTTCTTTCATGAAAACAAGTGTGCTTTTAAAATTATGATTGACACAATAGTTTGGTGATTTAAAAAAGAGAACAGAAATGCATAACATCAATTTGCTCCTAGACCCCTCCTAGCTCATAAGACTTTGTTAATTGCAACAGTTCCCTGCAGGATTTCTTGGTCTCTCTTCTTTCCCTTTCCAATCTTCCTTCTGGCTATACCTGCATTCCCATAATAACACTTTGGTCATTTCACTGATAAAGCCTACGGAATACTATCTCAACTCTTCTACTGGCAGCTGGACATGAATCTCTGACCCAAGCTAGTTTCAAATAGCCTATTCAATCTCCATTATGAAATCAAAACTACCTACTAGGTGCATGCTGTGTGCCAGACACTGTACTAGCTGTTGAGCATACAGTGTGAAACTGAGGAAAAAAGCCTTTTCTGTGAAGGACATACAAATGCCAAACTTCAGAAAACTCTAAATAATCTCAAAAGCCACAGTCAA
>NW_007754000.1:0-473 GCF_000696425.1 Galeopterus variegatus
TTTTTTTTTCTTTTTTTTTTTTTTAGAGAATACCAAACACTGAAGGGAAATACAGATTGAGGAACTCTGCTTAGATGTGATTGCCAAATAGGAGCCTTAAGGACATAACAAAACTTAGAATATGGAAGTAAAATCGTTAAAGAAAATAGTCACAATTGACTATACATCCGCTCCTGCCACATCATACCTCCTGAAGGGAAAACAAGAACTTGGAGTTTTGTTTTCCTCCCTTTGTAATAAAGGTGCCAAGATTTTTACGAGAGAGAGGATGAGAGTCGAGCTCAGAACTGCTCTAACGTGTAATTCTGTTTTGATATGTGTAAAATAATCTTTGTTTTTATTCTAAACAGGCAAAACCTTTGGGGGGGGATGAAGGAAGGGAGGGAGGAAGGGGAAGGAAAGGAAGAAGAAAAGAGGGAAATAAACAGTAAAAAAGGAGGAAAGAGAGAAAGAGAAGGAGGGAGCAAGAAAGC
>NW_007754000.1:2450-3307 GCF_000696425.1 Galeopterus variegatus
GTGTTGCGCCCGCACCGCGCTCAGCCAGTGAGCGGGAACCGGTCTCCACATGGGATCCAAAGCCTCCCCACGCTCCCAAGCGGCGCACTCTCCAGTGCGCCACTGGGCCGGCCCCGAGTGTAACTGCTTTTCCAGGCAGTTTTAGGTTTCATCTCCTCAATGAATCCTTGACCCCAGCTGGATTCTTTCCCTTCTTTGGAATAGCTTGCAATTCTAATTCCCTTTGGATTGTTGACCTAATAAATTCATGTTGTTATTTTCTGAAAAAATAATAATAATAGATTTTAAGGTGTTCAAAGGATGAGTTCTCAGAAATTACTTTCTACATGGAAATTTCTTTGAAAGTCCAAATTTTTTAAATACATTATTGAGACAAGAGACTTTATTTTTAAAGGCACAAACAAATTTTTTTGAAACTTCTATTTAAAACATGAATGGACTCCTTAGACCTGGGGAGTAGCTCCAGTCCATGTGCCCCAGCCTGCCAGAGGTGAGCCCAGCAGAACCATGCAGCAGAGGTGACCCCTGCCCCCCTATTCCTTGGACCCAGAGGGGAGCACCACAGGGGCCCAGCAGAACCACACCCCTCTGGAGGCTCATTCTACGACCACAGATTCTGGAACAGGACCCAAGGTGGTTCAACAAAACTACCACTACACCTACTGTCATGCAAAGACAATTCACCACCACAGTAGAACCCAGGGCCACTCCACAGCTAACCTCAGTGTAACAGAAGCAGCAAACCCTCTACCAAATGACAAAAAGTCAACAAAAAATACTAGAACTACAAATAAATGAGAAGAAATGACACCACCAAAAGAACACAGTAATGCTCCAAAGTCAGACTCCATGGAACA
>NW_007754000.1:4441-6261 GCF_000696425.1 Galeopterus variegatus
ACCCAGCAAGGCTTTCTGTCAGAAATGAGGGAGAAGCTGACCCATGGCTCACTCAGGAAAGTGTGGTGCTGACAGCACCAAAGCCCTGGGTTTGGATCCTATATAGGGATGGCCGGTTAGCTCACTCGGGAGAGCGTGGTGCTGACAGTACCAGGTCAAGGGTTAAGATCCCCTTACCGGTCATCTTTTGGAAAAAAAATTTAAAAAATAAAGCCAGAGGCATAACTCTACCTGACTTCAAATTTTACTACAAAGATATTGTAACCAAAACAGCATGGTACTGGTATAAAAATATATATTCAGATCAATGAAGTAGAATTGAGAAGCCAGAAATCACCCCTCAGGCTTACAGCCATATGATATTGGACAAAGGCAACAAAATGCTCAACATCACTAGTCATCAGGGAAATGCAAACTAAAACTACATTGAGATACCACCTCATCTCAGTTAGATTGGCTACAATCAAAAAGATGATAACAAATGCTGGCAAGGGTATGGAAAGAAGGGAACACTCCTACCCTATTGATGGGACTGTAAATTAGTACAACTACTATGGAAAACAGTATGGATGTTTCTCAAACAATTACAGATAGATCTTCCATACAATCCAGCAATCCCACTTCTGGGTGTATACCCAGAGGGGTGGAAATCATCACATCAAAGGGATACCTGCACTCCCATGTTCATCACAGCTCTGTTTACTATAGCCGGGGGGGGGGGGGGGGGGAAATGTCCATCAATGGATGATTGGATAAGGAAACTGTGGTACATATATGCTATGGAATACAACTCTGCCATAAAAAGAATGAAATACTCCCATTTGCAAAAACATGGATGAACCTGAAGAAACTTACGTTGAGTGAAATAAGCAAAGCACAGAGGGATAAATACTGCATGATCTCACTCATATGTGGGAGCTAAGAGAGAAAGAAGAAAAGAAAGACCACGGTAGTGTGCTGGTCTTGCAGAGGGAGGGAACATTCCTTGGGCTACAACGTGGAGTCGGGAGGGAAGGGGGAAGGGGAGAGAGGTGGGGATAATTGGGTGGGGGACATGGGTACGAAAGCAATTTCTGGTAATGGGTATGCTGCCAGTATGCATCTGGCCCTCACATCATGCCATGAGGGGTGACAATCAGCTTTGTATCTCATGAATATTCATAATAAAAAAATAAAAAATAAATAAAAGTGCCAGAAAAAATATAAATAAATAAATAAATAAAACACGAATGTATGAATGTGATTTGGCCAGCAATATTGAATGCTTGGGACAAATCTGATGAGCAAAAATATGTGTAGATTTTAGTATTTCTAAAACCATCATTGTTTCCAGATATATGCAATTGAAATGGCCTTGAAAACATTCAATTAAAGTGTTATCAAAATCTTGAAGTAGCAGAACTTGAGTAATGGGTATATGGAGATTCATTACTATTTTCTCTATTTTATCTGCTTATATAATATTTTTTAATGTATAAACACATAACGGGTTGTGTTCAAATCATTATCTTTTTTGGTCCCAGGTTTGATATGCTTTCTAAATAAAAAGAGAAAGTACTCTTTGTAGCAGAGACAGCCTGTTATGCTCATAACAGCTTAAAGTAGTCACAGGTCAAAGTCAACGACATTTAAAGGGCCACAGGTCAACAATCAGTAGCTATTAAAGGTTGTGTTTAGTTTAGTTTTAGAGGAAAGTTTCAAGCCTTTTAAACAAATTTGGCTTAAGACCTGGGCCATTCTATTCAGTATGCCTAGATATCGTGGTGGTTTTAAAAACACTAAAAATCTATAGATGTATTTGTTGTTTGTTTTTTTTTTTT
>NW_007754000.1:7383-8235 GCF_000696425.1 Galeopterus variegatus
CCGCCACGCTTCCCAGGCGGCGCACCGTCCAGTGCGCCACCAGGCGGGCCCCTAGATGTATTTGATTTTTTGGGGGGGGGTTGTTTGTTTGTTTTTAAAGATGACCGGTAAGGGGATCTTAACCCTTGACTTGTTGTCGTCAGTACCACGCTCACCCAGTGAGCTAACCGGCCATCCCTATATGGGATCCGAACCCGTGGCCTTGGTGTTATCAGCACCGCACTCTCCCGAGTGAGGCACGGGCCAGCCCTATACGTGCATTTATTCACCAGATTTGTCCCAAGTGTCCAATCTATTTGTCCAGATCACATCCACACATTCATCTTTTAAATAGAAGTTTCAAAAAAACTTTTTGCACCTTTACAAGTAAAGTTTTATGCCTCAATAAACTACGTTTAAAATGTATACTTAGAAGGAAATTTCCAAGAAGAAAGTAATTTTTGAGAACCCATTGTTTGAACACCTTAAAATCTACTTGTACACAGCAGTTCTATGATTATAGAGTCTTCTCTCTCTCTCTCTCTCTCCTGAGAGAACTTTTCAACAGCTTCTAAGCTGAAAAGGGGCAAGAACTCCTTTTGTCTCTGATAAAGGGCACTTTAAGGTGCTTAAAATAATGCATTAGAAATATTTTTAAATATACACCTTTCTCAGCTGATATTTTTATAAGAAAAACTTATATTTACATTACAAAAATTCCAAACATTTTAACAACACTCTGTGTAGTAAAAATTTTGAGTTACATTCTAAATACACAGACAGGTGATTTGTAATAGGTGCCATGTAAAGAAATGTGCATATTGAATGTTGCTTTCTAGAAGAAAGGCTATGTTGTCACATACAATGCCACTG
>NW_007754000.1:11916-12137 GCF_000696425.1 Galeopterus variegatus
CTGGTCATTGAAAGGATTCTGGCAGACTCAGGAGTCAAATAAATTTAAATTCTAATTACTGTTCTCTATAAGTTCTTTGAATTTCAGTCTCTTCATTTGTAACCTGGGAATTATAAGAATACCTCACACTTTTATTCTGTTTATGTGATAAAATAATAATAATAATAATAATAATTGGCAATTTATTAGGGGAAATAATTGAAAACAAAAGTTATGGTGAG
>NW_007754001.1:0-2814 GCF_000696425.1 Galeopterus variegatus
TATAAATGACTTATGGACCTCATATCTGCAACTTAATTTACAGACTTTCATTCCTCTCTTTTCAGCATATTGTCTTTGATTATTATTACAAAGTCTTGAATACACTATTTCTTCATAAAATCATAAAATTATTAGGCAGTTAGGTAAGTTATTTCACATTGAGTTGTACCTGACAAGAATGTAACAATGTTCAAATACATCCATTTACATGCAATAAGTTTTGTGCCATAGTTTTCCATAAGTATGATTTCTAGAAATTGTTTGTTCTGTATAATTGGAAATAAATTCAAATAAAAATACCCTTAAAATAATTGTCAGTTCTGTATAATATTAACTCATCATCTATTTATAACTTTTCCAAATGAAAATATTATCATTGAGAAAACCAATCATAAGGATCTAGAGAGATACATAATGATTCGAGATTATATGAAATCTTGGGTTTCTATTTTGGGGATTCTATTTTGCTATGATATTTGAATACTGAAATAAATGTATTAATTTATTTAAAACTAAAGCAATGTAAATATTATTTTTATTAAACATAAAACATAAAATTAGAGGATTTATTTATCTGATAATAAAATTTAATAATGTATATAAGCTACACTTTCTATTTACATGTTATATTATTGGTGCCACAGTATTAGTATATTTTAAATGTAGTAATGTATTATTTTAATTAATCCCTTCTGCATTAAGCATGCTATTATAGCCTTGATTATGTGTGGATGACTATTTGGTAGAGTCCTAGGTGATTACAATAGATCCAACAGTTATTTAAATCAAAATTATATTAAAAATATTGTATAGTAATTTAATAATGGCACTACGAAAAACTCTAACATTTCTGTCTGGTTCTTTGGCACAATTTTACTAAGTCACTTGAACTTTTCATTTACCATGTGTTCTCAACTGTACAGAGAAAAAAACTATTTTACTCTATCAGTAAACCAGGAAAGTGAAAAATGCAAGAAAAATCTCTTTGGAAGTGACTGCAAAAGGATGGATGACAATTTAACTTTAACATGAATCTTGTGTTACCATTTAGAAAAACACATTTTAATATTAAAAAACACCTATACAATTTAGCCTGCAGAGTGTTATTTACTTGGATTTACTTTGATATATGTTTATCTTTTTGAATTAGCAATGGCATATAATAATGAAGCAGTGGGATAATAATGAAGCAGTGCGAGCAGCTCACCATAGTGTAAGTTATTATGCTATGAATTTTCTGCAAAGAATTTCAAAATACTAAAGTACTGACTAAAATTTTGTCTACTTTTTATTATTACCATGTAATGGTAAGTTTAAAGACTGACAGTGATAAAATACTCCCCCATGTACAAGTTTTCATTATACTAAGTTTTAAACGTTTGCTAATTTTACTGTTGATTTTTTGCACACACCCCCACGAAGAGTTACGTATATGTAAGCTTCAAATTAGCACTTTTCAAACAGCATTTAAAAAAAATAAATGGTTTACAAAGAGGTTAATTCAAAGAACTACCAGTTGTGTTAGAGTGAACAAGACTGAAACCATGTTGGGACCTAAAAATCGCTCATGCTTTAGAAAATTTTTTTTAAAAAGACACTTCTCTTTCCTCCCATTCCCTAACTTTCTTATCTGGCTTGCTAAGTAGGAAACTAAGGCTGTCAAAAGCTAATCAGTACCTTGAAGAACTAACATTTCTTTTTTTGCATAGTTTTGCATAGTTCCAAGAAAAAGGCTGACCATAGGCACCAGCAAGGAAATGCATGACCAGCTACCTGATAACAGTCAGCTTGACTCTGAAAAAATGCTGACTCCCTACTGAACTTTCCCATGTTCCACTCCGTCTGCTTCCTTAAAAACCCCTGGATAAATCTGAGCCTTTTTTTTTTCCTTTTTGTCTTTTTTTACTGACCGGTAACGGGATCGCAACCCTCGGTGTTGTGCCCACACCGTGCTCAGCCAGTGAGCAGGAATGTCTCCACATGGGATCCGAACCCTTGGCGGGAGCGCCACTGCGCTCCCAAGTGGGGCACTCTCCATTGCGCCACCAGGCCAGCCTTTTTTTTGAGCCTTTGAGATGATTTCATCTGCCATCTCCTCCAGATTTACCAGCCCTGAATAAAGCAGTCTTCCTTTTTCACCAACATTTAACTTTCCAGTCTTCATTTCTTTTTGGCAGTGAGCAGCCAGCCTTGGGTTCAGTAGCACTTTTACAGTCAACCATGCTACATTTGTACCCAGCCGATAGTATCCATTTTGAAACTATTTCTGAAATTTTCAACCTAGAGTGTGTATCCAAAGCCTGTGAACACACATAATCCTGTATTTAAAGAGTAAATTTGACAAAAGAAAAAAAAAAAAAAAGAGAGAGAGAGATAGGAAATTATAAAGGGAAGAAAGAGACATGATTTGTTTAAATTCCATTACTCTTTGTAACCACTTGGAGATTTTCTGTTTAACATTTAAAACAGTGAAATAGAGTATGGACATTAAGGTGTAATATTTATTTGGTAAGTAAAAGGTTTTTTAAATACCTGAAATATTTCACTGAAATTTGGTAATATTTTCAGTTGAAATTCATTTTTCTAAATAAATTGTTTATAGTAAAACTAGAGAATAAACAAGGACCAATTGATGATAAGAACATAATTATTACTGAAACTAATTTTTTTATATAAAAGCATATGGTGTTAAAAAATCGTTCACTCTTGGAATTAGATATGCTAGAATGCTCCTCATTGAAGGTAAAGAGGATACATGTAGATAAACAATGTTACCAAAAAATGGGCTTTTGATGATGTGGGTAAGAATCATAG
>NW_007754001.1:6798-8235 GCF_000696425.1 Galeopterus variegatus
GTTATTATTATTTGCTTAATACTGTCAAAGAAAAATACAGAATATGGTCAAAGAAAAAATGGAATTGAATAATTATTAAAATATTAATGCTCTTATTCTTTGATATGTTATTTTACTTGGGAAAATCTAGTGAATGTTATGTTTAATTCTATGTGAATAAATTAAAATTTACATTGTTTGAAACATTATTCCTAAAACATAGCATTCTGTATGAGATAAAATATTTCCAGAACCTTTAATTCTAAATAAAATGGTAAATCAAACTGTGAAAACTCAATCTAGCCCAAAATCTTCCCTGCTGAAGAAAAATATGTACCATAAAATGTCCTCGAATTTGATCATGAAATATTATTTTAAATGATACTGTAGACTACAGTATTTCTTTGGCTATCAACTAAAAACCATGCAACAGATGAGTTATTTATACCTGTGTATGTTTTCCATTTGTAAGATATGGAAAGTTGTTGATCATTATCTTTATCATAGAGGATAAATGAGTTAAGATAAAAACGAAAAAACTTTTAAGAAATACCTACTTTTTCACTGGACTACACTAGACTTTGTTGAATCAATAAAATATGCAGTAAATATTAATGGAAAAGAAAAAGGTAATTTTACATTACTGTATGAATAGCCCTTGTTGATCACAGGTTAACCTTAAAATAATACTTCAGAAAATCTATCACTGTTCTGTTATCTGCTGATTTTCTCTATAATTGCTAAATACAGTTATTTGTGTTGAGCAGCAAAGATGAGCAATTCAAAGGTGTGGAATTAAAAAATCCTGGAATATTAGTTCAATACCTTGAAAATACATCCCCTGAAAGTAACTTTTTCTCTGAGAATGAACTGTTCCACAACCTTTGTCAAGGTCATTCAGTACTAGTAGATAATACATTTTTTTAAGCAACATATACTCACAGTCAATCATTATTGTCTTCTTTTTGACTACCACTAAGAAAAATACAATAGGAGATAAAGAAGTTTCATAAGCTATGGATACTGCTATTAAATAATATGCAATTATAAATGAGACAAAACTAATTTATATACAGCTATATCATTAGCATCATAAATTATCAGAGTGTATACCCTACAAATCAAAATAAATTGCACAACCCCTGATTTTATATTATTGTATTGATATCGTTGACAATAGTTTCTTCTTAGTTTTTGAAATGGTGTATCCAGGATTCTATAAAAAGTGGGCTAAGAAGCTGTATCTGTAGTTTCCTATAAAATGGAGCTCAGGATTAGGTCACTTGTTTTGCAGCTACATTCGCAGAGCATGATGATTGTCTTTATTTATATTTTATGTTATTGCTCATTAAAACAATCAAGTTTTCTAAACATGATTTCAATAAGCTAAAAAAAATTTCAATGTCAACATCATTATTGCTAATATAAATAGTAGAACTAATGTCATTAAAATGATTT
>NW_007754002.1:0-314 GCF_000696425.1 Galeopterus variegatus
ACCTCCCCCAGCCAGGCCCCAGGTCAGTGCACGGCCAACACAGGGATGGTGAGACCAGCTGGAAAACTGGGAAGAGACCCCTGGTGATTTTAAGGGGCTTCCAACAAATGGTGCCATTTCCTCAGCTGTGTAAGCGAGAAGCCCTCAGCAGTGTGGCAAACACAAGTTGTCTTTCCAGTGGACAGCACAGGGGAAATTTACTATCAGAAAAGAGCCAGAACTGGCCGCGTGAGTGGCACACACAGAGGTGGAGACCAATTCCACGAAAGAATTGCTTCCTAAAGTAGTGAGCGCCTGTCACAGAAGGTGTCCCC
>NW_007754002.1:1995-2767 GCF_000696425.1 Galeopterus variegatus
TCCTCCCTTGATTCAAAGAGCCCATGATCAGTTCCCTTGAATTACAGCTCATTTGCCAGGGAGGTGACTCTTCCGCCAGAAGACCACCTGGAGGACTTCCTTGGGGGTTCAGAATCCAGGGGACCCTGGCCACCTGTTACCCATGATCCTGCACAATTGTGCTGTGGGAGCCACAATGTGTGCACGATGGCTCTTAATAAGGAGGAGGGTGACTGGCAAATATTTCAATGCATCCTTCCTGTTCAAATTTCATCTCCTTCCATACCTAGTACAGGAGCAGGAAGTACAGCGTAAACATGAGTTTTTAAAGCATGATTCTATTCTCAAAATTTAAACTTTGTAACAATAACAGCTAGGGTCATTGAGAAGTGCTTTGAAAATAATCCAAGGAAACTTTCCAAGTGACTCTGTCCCTGTGAAGTGAGGAAGAGATCATAATGCTTGTGTCAGTTTTCTACTGCTGTGTAATGAATGACCCCAAAACATGGTGGTTTGAAACAACAACAAACATTTATTAGTTGGTAGTTTCTGTGGGTCAGGAATTCAGGAGCAGCTTAGCTGGATGGCTCTGACTCCAGGTCTTCATGGGGTTGCAGTCTGCGTGTTGCTGGGGCTGCATCATAGGAAAGCTCAAGTGGGGTTGGAGGCCCCACTTCCAAAGTGGCTCACCCACATGCCGGCAGGTCAGTTGGTGGGAGGCCTCAGTTTCTCACCACATGGACTCATCCACAGGGCTGCCTGAGTGTCTCTACAACATGGTGGCTGGCTTCCC
>NW_007754002.1:7984-8234 GCF_000696425.1 Galeopterus variegatus
ACTTCAGGACAACCGGTTCCTCGAGGACTCTATTTTTTCCTCTGTAGAGCTCGCCACCACCTGACACCCTAGATTTTTCACTTGCTTGCTTGTTCTTGTCTGCCCCCTCCCCCACACACCCGCACACAGTAGAATGTAAGCATCACGAGAGTAGGGATATCTTCAGCGCTCAGTTTTCACTTGCTGAATGAATGAATGAATGAATGAATGAATGAAAGGTCCTTGGGAGCATTGGTCCTCGGGAGCCTTG
>NW_007754003.1:0-912 GCF_000696425.1 Galeopterus variegatus
CAGGTCTTCACTAATTGATAGCTCATGGAATGAATTCATTTAGTGAGTTGCCACCAGAGTTGGGGGAAAAACGTTATCACATATGGTAAGGGTAAATATTGTTTCAGTTATGTATCTATGAGTGCACAATCAAGAGTACCTACTAGTCAGAACCAATCAGTACTCAGGAAGCTACAATAAGCTGGGTGGGAAGGAGGCTGAGTCCAGTGAGGCAGTGCATAAGTGCAGGGCTGTATCTGCCACTATTCAGAATTTTGACATTTTGTTCATGGATTTTTTGCATTAATTTTGATTTTTAAAAAATACTGCATTGGAATATTACATTGACTACTGCACTTTTTATTACCCCTTTAAATCTTGCACCCAAATTAAGTGCCTCACTTGCCTTCCCCAGTCCCGGCTCTGCTCAGTATGTTTTACAGAGAGTGTCGGCCAGCCTGTCTGTGAAAAGGCCAGCCTGGGGAACCTGTGAAGGGGCGGCACATGTGGGGATGGGTTGATGACGGGTCTGATGTCTTCTGCATTCTCCCTGAGGCAGCAGGTTAAGTCATCAGAGTGAGGGGACAGGCCCTGGGAGGGGGGCATTTAGCACGGCTGCTGAAGAGACTGGAGGAGGGAGAAGGTCCAGGACAAGTACAGGGATGGTCATGAAGCACTGAACACTCTGCCTACCGCTATGTAGTGCCATGTGTGGTGACGCTGCCTGCCTGGTGCGTTACATTTCTCCAGCAGCCCTGCAGGTGTTGTAAGTGTAGAGAAGATGGGAGTTATCAGGGTCTGGGGGTGTTGGGGTGTAAGGACAGGAACCAGGGATGGGAGGGCAAAGGTGTCTGATGATTCTCCACTTGGGACAGGGATTTGGATAAGGAAGAAAGGACGAGATTGCTGGGTGGGGTGTTCCGGGGACAGGAA
>NW_007754003.1:2367-4252 GCF_000696425.1 Galeopterus variegatus
ACCCAGGACACCAGTTTCCCTCCTTTGTCAGTCGTGCTTGAAATGAGATTTCGTTCCTCCTCCCTCTTTACACTGCTGGGATTTTGTTTTGCTTGAAAAAGTTTATTTTTGTTTTGGCAAACAACTAGGAGGCACATCAAATAATTGTTCAAGAGTTTTTATAGAGCTTAATCTCTCATCCCTCCTCACCCCCCTCCCCAGGCTGGTGGCAGCCCCAGTGCTCTAATCGCTGGGTCTTTCTGGTGATCAGCCCTATCCTGTGGTTATCTAGGGGCCTCCAACCTAAGTCACCCCATTAGCATAAACTCAGGTATGACTGAAAGGGGCTCCTCATGAAAAACAAAGCTCCTGTCACTCAGGAAATTCCAAGCTCTGTGCCAGGAACTGGGGAGAAAGACCAAATATATTTCTTATTATACCACAGGGTACCCCTGTTCTTTGACCATGAATCCCTAACAGTTAAAAGATACTGACATTACTAGAGTCCCACTCAGTCATTAATCATTAGTCCTGTCCATCAGCATATCCCATGGCAAGGCCACTCAGGTTTGTAGGTTGCCATTTGATCTTATCATGTTCAAAAGTAGGAGTGGCCTCAGCAATATATGACTTCACCTCTTCAGACATATGATGTAATTGAGCTAAGAGACAATATCGTCTCTTACTCTCTTCCGAGGCATCGGTGTAAAATTGGATTTCCCTCATTACATAACCCATTTGTTCATTCATCTGCCCATAGCTACTATTCCTTCTTTTTTTCAATTTATAACCAGATTTTTTCCACCTTTGGAAGGGACATTAGATTCAGCCACTGGGCTGGTCTAGATTGCTGGCAGCAATAGCAGTCTAGCAAGTGCCTCCCCATCAGTCCACTCCCATTAATTTAGGGTGAGGTTACATAGACACAGAAGTAGTAGGCTATCCTGACCACTAGGCAATACAGTAATGTTCACGGTCAATCCCAACTTTTCCAGATGGGGTGAAAGTACAACCTGCCCCATCATTCTCTTATTAATTATGATGCAAAGACTTAAAAATATAGTTACGGTTTCTTGCTTTGTGATCCCTTCTGACACCCAAAATTTCATGGTCATCAATATTTTAAAAATATTTTTTATTTTTTTAGTATTTCGCCTTCATTAAGATTCCTAGTATTTGTTTGCCTTCACCTGGGAAAACCAACAATATATCTGGACTGTTATTCCCCAAGGATTTACTGAGGCCCTTAATTACTCCTTGCATACCAGAAAAACACATTTGACGAACTTAAAATTCCCAGGAATTTAATCCCATATTTGGATGATCTACTTCTATGTTCTTACAGTTACAACAGCTCCCTGCTGGACACTGTACAAGTGCACTTCAAAAAGTTCATGGAAAAACAGAATTTAAAAAATAATATGAATCTTTCCATGAACTTTTTGAAATACCTTTGTTTATCTTCTTAAGGCATTAGCAAAAAAGGACCACAAGGTGGCTAAAGACAGAGTTCAGTTATGCTCTGTGTGTCTGACATCTAGGTGACGATATCTCAGCAGCCGAAAAACTATCTCCACAGACTGAGCCGGTAAAATTCAACATTTTCCTTTCCCCCAAACAAAAAAGATAATTGAGAGGTTTTTTGGGTCCCATAGGATATTGTAGGATGTGAATACCTAATTTCTCTATGACTGCCTTACCCCTGTATGCCATGACTAAGGTGTCATCCCCGCACCTGAAAGTCTGGGAACCCCCATACCCAAAGATGCTTTTGAGAACCTTAAGAGTTCTCTACTTTCATCCTCCACCCTGGAACTTCCCAATTAACCTCTAACCTTTTCCTTATTTGTACATGAATGAGAGGGTCATACTCTTGGAATATTATCCCCCCAAACATGATGGACAT
>NW_007754003.1:4996-5847 GCF_000696425.1 Galeopterus variegatus
AGAGGAAAGCTGTAGTGAAAGCCTCAAAATTCTTATATATTCAAGTGCTTGTGAACAGAATGCTTTAGAAATACAGATGGCAAAGGCCATTCCGATGAGACATGAGACAGAAATAAGGAACATATTGTTGGAAACTGGAGGAAAAGTGGTCCTTGTTATAAAGTGGCAAAGTATCTTGCTGAATTGTGCTCATGCCCTATTGTTTTGTGAAAGGTTAAATTCATGAGTGATCAAATAGAATATGTGGCAGAAGAAATTTCTAATCAAAGTGTTGAAGGTGCAGCTTGGCTTCCCTTGAATGCTTATAGTAATATGCAAGAAAAAGGAAATGATTTAAAGACTGAATTTTTAATCAAAAGGAAAGCAGAACTTAAAGTAGAAAATTCTCAGCCTGGATATACTGTAAAAAATGAGAAAGTGTGTTCAGGAGAAAACACCAAGAATGTGGCCAAGCCACTGTTTGAAAAGAAGATTAGTATGGATTGGCAGAAGCCACGTACTATTCATCAAGACAATGGGACAATGACCTGGAAGGGTCTGCCTCTCCTCATCACAGGCCCATATTGCCAGAGTCTTCAGAGCAGAAAGAGTTCAAGGCTCTACTCCCCACATTCCAGTGCTGCATTCCTCAGCAGCAGGCCCAGGTGCAGCTCAGGCCAAAGTGGCTGCCCCTCCAGAAGGCATAGGCAGTAAACCTGGGGGTGTCTATGATATGCCATTTCCACTGGCACACAGACTGCATGAGACATGGGGGCATGACTACCTACTCCCAGATTTCAAAGGATGGAGTCACTTGGAGCCTTGGGCATGAGACCTAGGCAGAGAGCTGCTAGAGGGGCAAGGTCACTGTG
>NW_007754003.1:7579-8234 GCF_000696425.1 Galeopterus variegatus
ATGGCTCACCAAGTAGTCAGTGAGACCAACCCAATAATTTCTGTGTTTGTGCTCACCTCACTCCCACCCTCTCCCCTGATGGCTCAGTCCTAACATCTCCTTCATAACCAACCCCCTTCATACCCTTAGCTCTGGCTCTGACAGGCATCGTCAAATAACACACAACCAGATGAGTCCTGTCATCCCATGGGACGTAGTAAATGCTCCATGTCCTGATGGCAAGATGCATCCATTTTCATAAAACAGGCTAGTCTCAGACTATTTACTGATATCTCAGGATGCGTTTGTGCATGAGTAGGTCCTCAATGCTGCATATNTGCTGTGAATGGACCATTCAGGGTGATTCTGGTGAAGACTCAGAAAAAGAGGAAAGCTGTAGTGAAAGCCTCAAAATTCTTATATATTCAAGTGCTTGTGAACAGAATACTTTAGAAATACAGATGGCAAAGGCCATTCCGATGAGACATGAGACAGAAATAAGGAACATATTGTTGGAAACTAGAGGAAAAGTGGTCCTTGTTATAAAGTGGCAAAGTATCTTGCTGAATTGTGCTCATGCCCTATTGTTTTGTGAAAGGTTAAATTCATGAGTGATTGGGGCCGGCCCGGTGGCGCACTGGATAAGTGTGCCGCTTGGGAAGCGCGGTGGCGCTCC
>NW_007754004.1:0-2994 GCF_000696425.1 Galeopterus variegatus
TGATCTTTCTAATGCTGACAGAGGGATGTCAAAGTCCCTAACTCCTATTGTATTTGGTTCTATCTCTCCCTTTAGGTCAATAAATACTTGCTTTTTATGTCTGGGTGCTTCGATGTTGGGTGCATATATATTTACAACTATTATACTCTCTTGTTGAATTGTTTTCTCTATCATTACTTAATGCTCTTCTTGTACCTTTTTATATTTTTTAATTTAAAGTCTACTTTATCCAATATAAGTATAGCTACTTCTGCTCATTTTTGTTTCCATTTACATGGACTATCTTTTTCCATCCCTTAACTTTAGTTTACATTTATTTTTTTCAAGTGAAGCGAGTTTCGTGAAGGCAGCATGTAGTTGGGTCTTGTTTTCTCATCCATTCAGCCAGTCTACAGCTTTTAAATGGAGACTTTAGTATATTTACATGGAAGGTTGTTATGAAAAATGTGGCTTTACTCCTGATATTTCATTAATTGTATTATTGCTGTTTTGTGAAACGTTTTTTCCTTTCTTCTTTTTTATTGTTTGTCTTTGTTATTTGGTGGTTTTCTATAGTGAGAACATATAATTCATTTCTCTTTCTCCTTGTGTAACTGCTCTGCCAGTAAGTTTTATTCTTTCACATGTTTTTATGATGGTAGTTATTATTTAGATGGAGGACACCCTTAAGAATTTCTTGTAGCACCAGTCTAGTGGTAATTAATTACCTAAGTTTTTGTTTGACTGGGAAAGATACTAATTCTCCTTCATTTCTGCAGGATTCCTTTTCTGGATATAATATTCTTGACTGGCAGGATTTTTTTATTCAGCACTTTGAATATATCATTTCATTCTTTCCTGGCTTGTTAGGTTTTCTGCTGAGTAATCTGCCATTAGTTTAATAGGTATTTTTTTCTTATAGGTAACCTGATGCTTTTCTCTTGATGTTTTTACAATTTTCTCCTTGTCTTTGAAGTTCACAGTTTCACTATACTGTGCCTTGGAGAGGACATTTTTGGGTTAAGTGTGTTTGAGCATCTTCAAACCTCTTGGATTTGGAAGTCCGTATCTCTCTCCAAACTTGGTAATTTTTCAGCTAATATCTTGTTAAATGGATTCGTAATGCCTTTCCCCACCTCTTCTCTATCTGGGTCACTTACAATACACACTTAAAATTTTCCCATAAATCTTGTAAGCTTTCTTCATTTCTTTTTATTCTTTTTTCTCCTCTGACAGTATATTTTCAAGTAATCTGTTACGAGTTCACAGATTCTTTCTTGTGCTTGATCAATTCTACTGTAAATGGTCTCTATTGCATTTTTTAAATTTTATTCAATATACTTTCCAACTCCAAAACTCTGTTTGATGTGTTTTTGTTATTTAAATTTCTCTGTTAAATGTCTTGTTCTAGTCACTTATTGTTTTCCTCATTTCACTGAATTGTTTCTCTGTATTTTCAAGAAGTTTGCTGAGCCTCCTTAAAACAGTTATTTTGAATACTTTGTCAGGCAGTTCATGCATCTCTGTTTCTTTAGGATTTGTCACTGGCACTTTATTTTGTCCCTTTGTTTCTCTTATTGTTCTTGATCCTTGTGGCCATGTATCAATGTCTGTGCATTTGAAGCATAGGAATTTGTTTCAGTTTTCAGAGATTGGCTTTGTTTGGGAAATTCCTTTGACAGTCAGCCTGTCCAGAGATTTTGGGAAGGTTGTCTGGCATAGTTCTGAAGCCAAAAACCACAGCAGCTGATATGTGGCTGGGGTGTGCCTGAAGCTCTGAATATAGTAATGTATTATCTGTGTGATTTTTTTTAATGGAATTCAACATTTAAGTTGTCAGTGACTGCCTTCATGGCCTAGGTGCTGGGGTGCTAAGCAGCTCTTTGCTAGAGCTGTAACACTGGGCAAGATTGCTGCGGCTGCAGGTGGGAACTTGAGCTGCTGGGAGATACACTGGTGTGCTCAGTGACTTCTCAGCTGAAGTGACTGGACTGAGTCACTGCGGTCACAATTAGGATTTTGGGGTATCAGGAGACATGCTGTGGCAATTAGCTGCTCCTCCAGACAAAGTGGGTAGTGTTTCTGAGAAAATGGGTGAGACCACAGAGCCTTGGAAGATGCACTAGGGTGCTGTGCATCTCCTCAGGTGGAGTTGCCAACTCTTGGGGGAGATTGCTGGGGCTGAAGTTGGGACCTTGGAGTTTCGTGAGAGACACTGGGGCATTCTGCAGCTCCTCTGCTAGAATAGATGGCACTAGGCATGATCACTGGGCTTGCGGGTGAAGTCTCAGGCTCACAGTTGGGGCTCTGGGTCAATCCATAGCTCCTCAGTGGAATCAGCCAACTCTGAATAGTATTGCTGGGGCTTCATCCTGGACTTCAGACTTAAAAGAGATGCAGTGGTACTCTGTAGTTCCTCAGCTGAAGTGGATTACTCTGGGCAGGGTCACTGGGGCTGCAAGCAAGACCCTGCATTCCCAGAAGATCTACTGGGATGCTCTGTTGCACCTCCTCTGAAATGGGAACTTCTGGGCAAGGTCACTGGAGCCATGGGTGGGAATTTGCACTCCCAGAAGAGGCTCTGGGGTGCTCTGCTGCTCATCAGCTGGAGTAAGTGGCTCTGGACGAGTTCACTGGAGCCATAGCAGAACTATGTGTCCCTGGGATGAGTTCATTGGAGCCATAGCAGAACTATGTGTCCCTGGGAGAGGCACACTGAAGACAGCAGGGCCACTGGCTGTGGCAGATAGCCCCAGTTGGTTGGATTGGTTGGCTCTCTGGCTCTGGTAAGTGTGAACATTGGTTCCCTTTGTCTTGGGGATGGCCTCCCCACTATGATGAACTGGGCTATTGGACCCCAGGGCAGAATGCACTGTGATGTTGGCTCTGATCTCAAAATGGCAATGTTCTATGGCAACCTGAGTCCTGGGGGTTGGGCGAGCTCAGAATGAATACCCTCTCTGGAATAATGCAGTCATATGGGCTGTAAGCAGCTACCAATACTGGGCTCATGGC
>NW_007754004.1:8020-8233 GCF_000696425.1 Galeopterus variegatus
CAGTGTTCACCCAAATAGACCATTTTATGAGGCTTGTGTTAAACTAATACCAAATCCAAAAAAAGACATTGCAAATAAAGAAAACTACAGACTATAGACATAAAAATCTTTAGCAAATTTAGTATTTTCCAACTGAATTACAACATATAAAAAGAATAATATGTCCTGGCAAAATGTGGTTTAGTTCTGTAATGCAAGGTTGGTTCAACATTT
>NW_007754005.1:0-4552 GCF_000696425.1 Galeopterus variegatus
TGAACATATGCATAGCACATGACCTAGAAATATATACATCAGAAATGCATACCTATGTTCACCAAAGGACATGGACAAAAATGTTCGCGACAGCACCATTCATAATAATCCAAAACTTGAAACTATCCAAATGTCCATCTGAGTAGAATTTTAGAACAAATAACTAAATTGCACTATATGCATACACTGACATATTACACAGAAATGAAAATGGTCAACTACGGCTATACTCATCAATATAAATACACCTCGCAAATATAATGTTGAGCAAAAGTCACTATACTTTTGAAAGTCTATATGATTCCTATTGATATCAAGTTCAAAAATAGTCAATATGAATCTATAGTATGAGAAGTCAAGACAGAGGTTACCCCTAGGAGAGAGGGTTACCCTTACTAATGGAAGGGAGCATAAGGGAGATTTTATGTTGCTGAGAATGTTCTATTTCTTTCTCTCAGTCCTACTTTCATGGGTGGGCTTTATAAAAAAAATCCATGAAACCGAACACTTATTATTTGTGTCTTTTTCTGTATGCATACTGTACTTTAATAAAGTTTACTCAAAAATACCTTCTCCAGATTCCTCACACTCTCTGACAGATTATTACAGTATACGGGTGATGAGAGTTAAACTCTTGACTTCTGTTGGCCCATGGAAGACTCCTGGAAACATGGCAGCTTCAGTTCCTTGGGGGATACCAGCAAAGCAGAGATGAGGGGTGACAGTGCCTCCATCAGGCACAACTGTACCCAGATAAAGCAGTAAGGGTACTTTGTACATCAAAGATACCCAGAATAGGAGGCCAAAAGCAGGAGAAGGGAACTAAAGCCATTAGGTGCTGACCATTCATAATCATGAGCACATAGAGAGAACCTGGTGGCTTCTATAAATATTTGTTAGGGGAAGATTCTGTAAGAAGCCAGAGTCCTGCCTTATAAGTAGGGGTAAGAGATGGCAAAACCCTGGTACATGTCACTGGGGCTGGTCTGACAATTCAAGTCAGACAGGAGCATCGGAGATCTTTGGCAATACCATTCCACAAAAGTTAAAGACAATGATAACAAAGAAAAAAAGTTCAGTTGAAATAAAACCCACGGTGTCCAAGGGGCCTGTCCCTATAGGTAGGAAAGTGCTGAATGTCCTTATGCATTAATGCACTTGATTCTCCTAGCATGACTATGAGATTGGTATGCTAGGGGGAGAAAAGATCCTATCACTACATGGCTGGGTGGCACGTTAAGAGTACACATATTCAGATTAGACTTGATTCAAATTCTGACTCCGTTACTAGTTATATGGTCTTGAATTTGCCCCTTAATTTCATTGAGCCTCAATTTTCTCATCTGTAAAATGGGGATAATAGTATTATCTATTTAGTTATACAGCTGTAAGATTAAACAAGATAATGCATGTAACGTGCTTAGCTGAGTGCCTGACATATAGAGAACTCACTAAGTGATAGCTGCTGCTCTTATTTTCTTTATTCTTATTATTGGCAATCATTATTTATTCTAAAGAGAAACTATAAAAATTAAGAAAGAATGGTGTTTATGATTTGTCTTTTATAAACTTTAAAATAGAGTCCGGTAAGTACGATTCTCTGTGATGTATTTTTTTGAAGATGCTTTTATTGTCATTTAACTCTTCAGAATCAATGAAAATAATATAATATACTCACACATGCTTGGGACATAGTATTTTTAAATACTGGCCATCTATCCCCACTGGCTCACAACTGCTGGATCCAAATTGATTCTTTGTTAGGATCTTAGCTGGACATTAATCCCTAAGTAGGTGGGAGGAGAAGGGCATGGCCCTTTTCCCATAGGTGCTGTCTGTGCTAAGAGAGGAATGATGACCCCTAACTGGTTCCTACAGAAGAGGCTACAGGGGCACTTGAGATGCACTTGAGATATGAAAGGTCATTAAGGAGAAATGCATGAGGTCTCGTTACGTTTTCTCTTAAATAAAATCTGGCAAATTATCCATGTGTTCCAGAATAAAAATTTCTGAGAGAATAGAATATATCAAAAAGGGGCAACTAGATGTTTCAACCAACCATGTGGCCTCATTTAATTTGTAGATTCTTTCCTCTTTGCTGACATCCCTAACTCTAATGACCCATTTCCAAAGGATAACCAGAAGGTGTAATTATGCACATATAATACACTTCTTATATTTCTAAAGTCCAGCATTTCTCAACATGTGCTCTGCAGAAGAAACTCAGCAAAATGCTTTTTGAAAACAGGAAATTTTTTTTTTTTTTTTGTCTCATAGGTTGTAAGAGGAAATAAGCGTATGGATGTTGAATACTGTTACTGAGGACATTTTGTTGTCTCCCCAGGACAGCTGCCCCCTCTTGCATTTCTCTCTGGAGGCTCACTCTCCCCTACTCTCTGACCCTGGAATCTGGCTAGAGTTTCATCTCTCCTTCTAGGAGTGGAGCTTGTGGTCTAGGCCTCAGCCAATCAGCAAATCATATTTCTATAGTCACAGTGATTGGTTCAGAAGTGGGCCTGTGACCCATTCAGAATCGATGAGATGTAATGAGGCTTTTACAGGGGCTGCTGGGAAAAAGCAAATTCTCTTTCCCACTGGTTCATGCAGTAAGATGTGATACTGGAGCTGCAGCAGCCATTTTGCACTCACTAGGAAAGAGCCTGCCTGAGCATGACACCAGCACAGAAGCAGCAAAAAATAAGAAAGGAGGGAAAGCTTGTGGAAACTGTGAAAACAAGCCACTGAAATCTCTTGCTGTATGGAGGGTAACTGACTCCTCGCCCCAGCTGCTGTTGTCTGAATCTGCCACTATACTGTGACCACCACATTGTGACCACTCTTCCCATGGCTACACCTAACCAATTAATGAGCATAGCAGACACTAGGGCAGGTCCCTTTCTGAGGGAGACAAGCCCATTGCCACACCAAACTTCAAGGGAGTTTGGAGAATATAGTATATATCCTGGGCAGACCTATGTCTAGCTAAAAACTTGACCTTCATACTTGGGAAAGGGCAAAAGGATACTATGGACAACTAGAACTCTCTGCCACTGATATCTGGTACTTTCAAGCTTTCAGAGTACTCTTCTGGACATTATCACAGAAGGTTCCTCCCTCTGCTTCCCCTCTGCCTGCATCTAATTTCTCCTGTGCACTCTTTCTTTGCAGTGCTCCTACTCCCCATCCGCCATGCTACCAACCAAGTTGGAGCTTGGTTATTTTTTTCCCACTGCTGTAAAAAAAGCCTCTTGCGTCTTGCCTTCCCGTGGCAATTTCACCCTGGTTAAGCCACTAGATGCAGCTTCTTAAACATTGCTTTGTACACATTCCCTCCTGTTTCTTCCCATTTAAGCCCATTGTCTCCAGGTGACAGAGGGGGAAGAACAATTGGTCTTGCTCTGCGGACGACTCTCCCTGATCAGGCCTTTTCCAGCCACTGGAAACTCATTTTCAGCACAACTTGGCAAACTGGGGTTACTTCTCTTCAGAAATCCACAGCTCCTCCCCAGCCTCTCTTTTCACGCTGTTTGCCCCAGGTACTTTTTCTTTCTTGACCTTCTCCTGGACTGTTGGTCTTTTGCAGACAAAGATCGGATACTCAGACTACTTCAAGCCATGGGGGAAGGGGGAGTGGATTGAAGGATACATATAACACATTGAAAGATAAGGATCTTAAGAGAAACTAAGAAAGGTGATCTGTTGAGCTTCCCGGAGCCTGGAATGGACTTTGGAATTTGGCAGAGCAAAATGGTTGATTGGTTAAACTGTGGACTTTGGAGTCCAACAGGCTGGGTTTGAGACCTGGTTCTTCCGCTTACTAGCTGAGTGACCTTGAACAAATGACTTAAGATTTCTTTCCACATTTGGGAAATGGGATAAAGATAAGACCACCTCTCTAGGGTTGTTGGGAGGTTGAATGAGATGATGGGCCACTTCGCTCCAGTCCTAGAAAATAGAAGGCACTTGGCAAATGCAGGCCGTCTTGTGTTTAAAGTCCATCCGGGAACCAGATCTCCCAGCCCCACCCACAGTGGGAGTCATGTACCCTCGCTCCATGCCACGATTCCCACAACTCAATTATTCTGTCTCCATCTTTGTGTTTTCTCCAGCTTCTCTTCTCACTGTTTCCTGATTCTTCCCTCATATTTTGGCTTCAAATCCCTTGGGATTGGTCACAGCTTATCAGCAACTTTTGGACAGGGAGCATTTCCTGCTTGGATCTTCAGTGCCCCAGAGCAGCTCCTACTGGCTGTCCCTGGTCAAGGGCACACTCCGGTCTAATCAGCCATGGCACACAGGAGTGGAGGTACTTGCAGGGGTGAGGCTGTGGGCATGAAAGGATTGAGCCACTGGGTACACATGATGTCACAAACACCTGCTCAGCTCTTCTACTTCCTAAAACACAGATAGAAGGCAACGGACCTTGTTTAAGTTCTACCGTGTACCAGTCCCCGGACATTTGCACATCATCCTCACTCATTTGGGGCTGTATTAGAACTCGTATGAAGCATGGTGATGATAACACTAAAGTCAAGGATTTGGATCCCCATAC
>NW_007754005.1:5576-6793 GCF_000696425.1 Galeopterus variegatus
TAAAGTTACATTATCATGGGCCCCTATCAGTACCTGGGCTCTGGGCACAGTGTCTACTGGGCCTAATGGAGAGGTCCACCCTCCACCCACCCATTCAGTAAATATTTATTGAGCATCTACTATGGGCCAGGCACTGCTCTAAGCACAGAGAGTATAGAGGTGAGGGCAACCGAGTTCCTGTTCTCATTGGGTTGCTTTTCTAGTGTAAACTCCAGATCATTCCTCAAAACCTCAGAACAAGGTATGGAGTTTTCAGTAACTATGGGGAACTGGGATTAAAAGGATTCTTCTTTCATTTATTTTACAAGTAGACTTAGTAGGAAAAGATAAAGTCAGGAGACATACTAATTGAAGGGACTGTGCCTAAAAAAAGACAACAGTAAGGTCCGTCCAAATTTCTGAGAATGGTGACAGGCGATGCACATTTCTATCCTTCAATGCTCCTTGCTTATGCAGGGCAGTAGGTAAGCGGCAGGTTCTGGAGTGTTCTGTTTCCACCCGGGACCTTCCTGGCTTTAAGCAAATTACACTCGCCCCACCTCAATTCCCTCAAATGTAAAATGTTTCCATTATGTAGGATTTTTATGAGGATTAAAGGAGAAAACTCATTTATAGCATAGTGAGATCTCAAGAAATGTTAGCTATTAATTAATAATAGTGGCTGTCAAAGACTGTGTGTGAGGCCAAGTCTGCATGTGGCGCAAAGAGTGGCCTGATGTATTGGTGATGTTGGCCAAGGACAGCTCTTTTGTTCTGCATCTTCTACCACCAGAGCAGGCTCTGGATAAGAGCAGTGCACCAAGGCAAGGGCCATGTTAGCTATCATCTCCATTGGCTGAATGTGCCCTGTGGATGGGGTCCTTGCTGCTTACCTGACTCACAAGGTTCATTAATTCTCTCAAGTCCATGGGAAGGTGGTCTTATCATCCCATTTTACAGGCGAGAACATGGAGGCCTAGGATGGTAAGTAGATGGGGTGCTCAGGGGACACAGCAGCTGTGGGGATTGTCCTGCTCCTGGCTCTTCTCTTTCTGCCAGTGTTGGAGGTAGAAACGGCAAGAGTGATAGACAACTGAGACTTCAGAGAAGACCTAGCTTGGCGTTAGCTTAAATTAAATCTCACACTTCCAAACTCTGGCGGGCAGTACTTGGTGGTTAAGTCAGCAATTCAAGGAAAGTGATTTCTGGCTGCTGCTAAAATGGAACCTAGGATTTCT
>NW_007754005.1:7576-8233 GCF_000696425.1 Galeopterus variegatus
CCCCCCACTTCTTTCTGCCTGGATTTTTGTTATTAACACTTAACTGCTCCTAGTTTCTCAATAGGCCATTCTGATTTTCCTTTCTCTGGTTTTTCCGTGATGTACTTCCCCATAGGATGCCCCTCCCCACCTAGCAATCTGCTTTTCAACTCCCTGCTTAGGCGTTCTTTCTACCAGAAACCGTCCTCCTTCTATCTGTTGTGTAACAAACCACCCCAGATTTAGCAGCTTAAAGTAACAATTTATTGTTGTTGTTTGTGCTTATTCAAGGTGCTGTGTGTTGGCTGAGCTCAGCTGAGCGGTTCTAGCTTGGGGTTTCTCATGCAATTACAGTCAGATGGCAGCCGGGCTGGAGTTACCTGAAGGCTCACCTGGGCCAGGCATCCAGCACAGCACCTTCATGCACCTGTCTGTCGGCTGGCTAAGATGGGTGGAACAACTAGCTCCTGGGCTGGATTTCTTTGACTTCTTGTGATGCCTTCATAGGGCTGGGTTGAGCTTCTTCACAGCATGGTGGACTCAGAGCAGTCAGACTTTATGTGACAGCTGGTTTCTTCCAGAGCATGTGTTCCAAGAAACCAAGACAGCAACTGCAATGCTTTTTATGACCTAGCCTTGGGCGTCACACAGCGTCACTTCCACCAAACTCGATTGGTT
>NW_007754006.1:0-1083 GCF_000696425.1 Galeopterus variegatus
TCTAATTAATCTTTTTTTAAAAAAATTAGACTGTGAATATGTCTTTTCCTATTAAATGTGTCACTCCTATCTCAGGTTTCCTGATAGTAATACCTTTAAAAGAAAGGTATAGCAGGACTGTTAAATTGTCACCCTGGAGCACCTTTTTCTGAACTTTCCTCTAAGAAGGAATAGTTCCAGTCTGAATTCTTCAACAGAAGATGACTACACTCCAACTTGAATTAGTTTGAGCAAAAGGGAAATTTTGGCTCACCAATCTGGGAAGGCTGAGATGTGTGTAGATGAAGCTCAGCTAGATCCGGGGATCATCAAAAATAATAATTATGGCAAACTCTCTGACTGGACTTGATGGTTCCTCGTGCTCATATCTAAACAAATTAGACCAAAGGAATGGCGGACTCTGGTTCGTATATCCACTTCTGTGACCACATGCAGAAGGAGGGGCAATTTCCAAAAAGATTTTGAGGAAGAGTATGGAGAAGCATACTGAAAAAAAAAAATTATAGCTGCTGAGATCATCATTAAGTTATTTTTAAAGTGATTTCTACAATAAAATTTTATTGGCAAGTGTTGGGTGGAATGCATTTTAAAGGTTTCTTTCATGAATACATAGAAATTGATAAGAAGCTTGAAGGTTTTTTAAGAGAATATATCATATGTAGTATTTCCCATACTCATTTGGTAAAGGAATCCTCTCTCACAAAGCATCTCTTGTGACTAGAGTTCTAAGGAACATGCTTTTGGAAGAGCTGAGCTTAGTGTCCACTTTAACGTTCTTTGATTCTCACAGCATATTAATGAGCATATTTCCAGTTTTCGTTGATTGAAAAAAATGTCTGATGCTCACTACCGTTTTTATTCTTATCAAAGCATATAAAATTTTAGAACTCAAAGGGACTTTAATGATAATCCTTTCCCATGCAGCCTCCTTATTTTGGAGACAGGGAAACTGAGACTTAATATAGTTTTTTTCCCATAATCATGGAACTAGTCAGTTGCTATATGAACCATAAGGACTAGATTATGCTGAGGTAACAAATAACCTTCATATCTCAGAGGGTTACATGATAGCTCTGTTCTACA
>NW_007754006.1:3981-8232 GCF_000696425.1 Galeopterus variegatus
AAAAAAAAAAAAAAATGGATGAAGTTTGAGTAAAGAAGATTGTCTTCTATAATGTGGGTGGACGTCATCCAATCAGTTGAAGGCATGAATAGAACAAAAAGGGAATTCCCTACCAGACAAGCTTCAGACTTCATCTGTACCATCAGCTCTCCTGGGTCTCTAGGCTGCTGGCATCGCTGCAGATTTTAGACTTGCCAGCCTCCATAATCATATGAGTCAATTCCTTATAATACATAAATCTCTTTCTATATAAATACACATCTTATTGGTTCTGTTTCTTTGGAGAATGCTTACTAATACAGTAAGTGATGCCTGTGTGGCTCCATGTGGGAGCACTCTGGGCATAAGCAGTAGCAAATATCAGGGTCCTAAGGTAGGAACAAGCTTGACACATTGAAGGAACATCAAAATGGATTAGTATGGATGGATTGGAGTGAGTTAGAGAAAAACAGGAGATAGGACCAGAGAGATCTAGAATTACACAGAGTCCCAGAGGCTATGAGAAGGATTAAGGATTTTATTATTATTGTGCTGAGAAGCTATTAGAATGTTTTGATTAGGAGAGCAATATAATCTGATTTTAATTTTCATCACTGTGACTTCTACATGAAAAAGTAACACAGGAGACACACTCAGAAGCACAGAGACAAGGTATCAAGGTATTGCATCAGTCTAGCCAAAATATCATGGCAGCTTTGAGAAACCAGTCCCTTGCTCTCAACTTCAAGCAACATGATACTATTTTTTTTTCTTATTTAAGATAGCCTGACCTAGGTTTTCTATTTTTTGAAGTTATCGCTGATGCAAAATTTTGTACCAAGTGTGTAGAGCTGAGTCAAGGTAGAAGGAGGTCAGTGAAAAAATCCCTTCCTCCTAGATTAGGAAGTTGATGATCTTTTTTATGCAGTTATAAACAAGACAAGGATACCTATTCTCACTCCTGTTTAACATAGTATTGGAAGTACTAGCCAGAACAATCAAGCAAGAGAAAAATAAAGGTAATCCAGATTGGAAAAGATGAAGTTCAATTGTCCCTGTTTGCAGATGACATGATCCTGTATATAGAAAAGCCTGAAGACTCTACAAAACAAACAAACAAACAAAAAAAAACCTCTTAGAACTGAAAAATAATTTCAGTAAAGTTGCAAGATAGAAAATCAATACACAAAAATCAGTAGCATTTTTATTCTGAACAATGAACTATCAGAGAAACAAATCAAGAAAGCTAGCCCATAGTCACCAAAAAAATAAAGAGCTTAGGAATCTATTTAACCAATGAGGTGAAAGATTACAAAGAGAACTGCAAATCACTGTTGAAAGAAATTAAAGGGAACAAAAAGGATGGAAAGACATTCTATGCTCTTGTATTGGAATAATGAACATTGTGAAAATGCCCATACTACCCAAAGTGATCTACAGATTTGATGCAATCCCCATCAAAATACCAATGATATTCTTCACAGAAACAGAAAAAAAAAAAATTCTAACATTCACATGGAGCAACAAAAGACCCCGACTAGGCAAAGCAATTCTGAGCAAAAATAAATAAATAAATAAAGCCATAGGCATAACACTATTTGACTTCAAATTATACTACAAAGCTATAGTAACAAAAACAGCATGATACTGGCATAAAAACAGACACTCGAGTTGATGGAATAGACAAGTGAACGAAGAAATCAAACCATATACTTATAGCCAACTGATCTTTGACAAAGGCACCAAGAACATACATTGGCAAAAAGACCACCTCTTCAATAAATGGTGCTGGGAAAACTGGAATCCATATGTAGAAGAATGAAACTAAACCCGTACCTCTCACCATATATCAAATTCAACTCAAAATAGATTAAAGACTTAAATATAATACCTTAAACTGTAAAACTCCTAAAAGAAAACATTGGGGAAACACTTCAGGAAGTGGGCAATGCTTCACATATATGACCCCTAAAGGATGGGCAACAAAAGGAAAAATAAACAAATGGGATTATATCAAACTAAAAAGCTTCTGCACAGCAAAAGAAACAATTAATAGAGCCAAAAGACAACCTCCAGAGTGGGAGAAAATATTTGCAAACTATGCATCCAATAAAGGATTAATATCCAGAATATATGGGGAACTCAAACAGCTTAACAGTAAAAAGACAACCTGATTTAAAAAATGGGCAAAGGAGCTGAGTAGGTATTTTTCAAAGGAAGATATACGAATGACTTACAGACACATGAAAAAATGCTCAACATCACTCAGCATCAGAGAAATGTAAGTCAAAACCACATTGAGAAATCATCTCACCCCAGTTAGAATGGCTATTATCAAAAAGACAGAGAATAAAAAATACTGACAAGGATGAGAAGAAAGGGGACTTTTACCCTGTTACACTGCTGGTAGGACTGTAAATAGGTGCAGCCATTATGGAGCATACTATGGAGTTTCCTCAAACAACTACAGATAGAACTGTCATAATCCAGCAATCCCGCTGCTGGGTATATAACCAAAGGAGTGGGAATCATCAGGTCGAGGGGATATCTTCACTCCCATGTTTATTGCAGCTCTATTTACAATAGCCGAGAGTTGGAACCAACATAAATGTCCATCATTGGATGACTGGATACGGAAAATGTGGTATATTCACACAATGGAATAGCACTCCGCCATAAAAAGGAATGAAATACTATGATTCACAGCAACATGGATGAACAGAAGCTTGTTGCTAAGAGAATAAAATGATCCAAATCAGACTTTGACCAGATAAACTACTATGGTTACAGTGTTTGCAATTTTTTGGATGCATGATATCAAAGCCTACTAACTTTTTAAGGGAGCTGTATTGCCAAATAAATTCCAAGCCTGGCCCAAGACAAACTTGAGGACTTTAAATGTGCATCTACTAGAATTGGATTGCAAATGCCACACCATCACTAGAAAGAACATACTCTCGAATGCCTGTCTTAAATATGGCCTTGGAGGAAAATGAACAGAGACTAACAATACAGGTGGAAGTAGTTATTGTCAATTTGGCTAACCAATGATCTCATTTCTCTTTTAGAGCATGAGGTACTTGATATTCCTTAGAGGGTGTGGTATATACATATAGGAGGAAGAATATATTTGTACATTAGATGGGTAAAGCACTTGATTGTAGTGAATATCTCCGACTGCTTCCTATTTATTGATCTCTTCTTCCTTCTTCCTAACAGCATGACTATGTTCATTCAGGTGTCTAAAGAAACTAAAAAACAATAAAAAGAAAAAAAAAAAGTTGGGGCCACTGTATGAATGTTCTCCACTCAATACTTTTCTTTTTTCTTTAGGCAAGTTTGGAGTGGGTTTTCCATTATTTGTATCCAAATTCACCCTGAAAATGAGACATATAGTTAAGAATCAGATGACATGCAAGTGAAGATATAAACGTAGTTCCTGGAAGAGATACTGTTTAAGATAAACAAAAGGAAAGTAGTGATTTGCAAAGACAAGGAAAAGGGAATGACAGGCAGATTAAACGGTATTCGGAATAACTTATTAGGCTTTTTTAAGTGTGAAGTCTCCTAGTGGGAGATACCCTAACTCCAATTTGGTAAGAGAAGAATCAGTGGCCACAGATGTGCCTAGGTTAACTCTGGGACATCGAAGGAAATGAGTTTACAACACATTGACAGACGGTTGACATCATCTGATGTGACATCATGCTGTACAGAGCAGAGAACTAGAAAGGATAGAGAACTAATAACCTTTTGGTGACTGTAGATGACAGGAAATGTAGAAGATGACAGCAGCAGGAACAAATGCTAAGAACAGGTGGGTCAATATCATTGGCAATTAATAGAGCACTATGATATGCCAAGATCTGAGGACACAAAAGCCAATGCCTAGGGGTAACAATCAATAAAACCAGCAATGTGTAAGATGATAAATGGCAACTAGCAACTGACACCCAGACCCAGTATTAGGGAAAAAGAGAGATGTTGGGGGCTGTCCTGAAAGGAAGAGTGCATGCCCCATTTAAAGAAACTGTGGCTCCTCAGCTCCTACAGGCTCCTCCCATGCAGGGCTGTTGTTGCTTCTCCATGTGGGCTGGTGTTGCCAGAGCTGCCAATTCATGATACACACTAGAACTCCAGACTTATGAGAAACCTCCTTATTTTAAAATTCTGACAACTAGGGGCCGGCCCGGTGGCGCACTGGAGAGTGTACCGCTTGGGAGCGCAGCGGCGCTCCCGCCGAGGGTTCGGATCCCATGTGGAGACCGGTTC
>NW_007754007.1:0-870 GCF_000696425.1 Galeopterus variegatus
CGAGGGTTGCGATCCCGTTACCGGTCAGTAAAAAAGACAAAAAGGAAAAAAAAAAAAACCAGACAAAGATACATCAAAAATAGAAAACTATAGGCCAAGATCCTTGATGAATATAGATGCAAAAATCCTCAGTAAAATAGTAGCTAACAGAATACAGCAACACATATGCAAAGTTATACACCACGATCAAGTGGGATTCATCCCAGGGATGCAAGGTTGGTTCAACAAATGCAAATCAATAAATGTGATACACCATATCAACAAAATCAAACACAATGTCCATATGATCATCTTTATAGATGCTGAAAGAGCATTTGCTAAAATTCAACAATCATTCATGATGAAGACTCTCTACAAGTTAGGTATAGAAGGAAAGTATCTCAACACAATTAAAGCCATATATGATAAGCCCACTGCCAATTTTATCCTGAATGGAGAAAAGCTGAAAGATCTCCCCTTAAGAACAGAAACTAGACAAGGATTCCCACTCTCACCACTCCTATTCAACATAGTGGTGGAAGTATTAGCCAGAGCAATCAGAGAAGAAAAGGAAATAAATGTCAGCCAGATTGGAAAAGATGAAGTCAAACTGTCTCTGTTTGTGGATGATATGATCCTATATACTAAACAGCCTAAAGCCTCTACAAAAAAAAAACTCTTCAAGTTGATAAGTCTTTTCAGCAAAGTTTCAGGATGCGAAATCAACACACACAAATCAGTAGCATTTCTATACTCCAGCAGTGAACATGAAGAAAAAGAAATCAAGAAAGCTAGCCCATTTACAATAGCCACCAAAAAAATAAAATACATAGGAATAAAGTTAACCAAGGATGTGAAAAAGCTCTACAAAGAGAACAACAAACCACTGAT
>NW_007754007.1:2061-3051 GCF_000696425.1 Galeopterus variegatus
TCAATGCAATCCCCATCAAATTCCAATGGTATTTTTCTCAGAAATGAAAAAAAACTATCCATACAGTTATATGGAATAACAAAAGACCATGCATAATTAAAGCAATTCTGGCAAAAAAAACAATAAATCTGGAGGCATAACACTACCTGACTTTAAACTATATTGCAAAGGTATAGTAACCAAAACAGCATGGTACTGGCTTAAAAACAGACACACAGACCAATGGAATAGAATAGAGAACCAAGAAGTCAACCCATACACCTACAGCCATGTTACCTTTCACAAAGGCAGCAAGTCTATACACTGGGGAGGAGACTGCCTCTTCAGCAAATGCTCTTGGGAAAACTTGATATTTATATGTTGGAGAAGGAAACTAGACCCATAACTGTCACCATATACCAAATTCAATTCAAAATGAATTAAATAATTAAACATACATCTGGAAACTATAAAACTCCTTAAAGAAAACATAGGAGAAACACTGCAGGAAGTAGGAGTGGGTACAGGCTTCATGAGTATGACCCCATAAGCTCAGGCAACAAAGGTAAAAATAAACAAATAGGATTATATCAAACTAAAAAGCCTCTGCACGGCAAAAGAAACAATCAACAGAGTGAAAATACATCCAATAGAGTGGGAGAAAATATTTGCAAGATATACATCTGACAAAGGATTAATATCCAGAATATACAAGGAACTCAACCAACTTCACAGCAAATAACCAAATAATCCAATTTAAAAGTGGGCAGAGCAGCTGAATAGGCATTTCTCAAAGGAAGATATATGAATGGCCAACAGACACATGAAAAGATGCTCAACATTACTCAGCATTCAGGAAATGTGAATCAAAACCACTTTGAGTTGCCATCTCACTCCAGTTAGGATGGCTAATATACAAAAGACTGAGAATGATAAATGCTGGAAAGGTAGTGGAGAAAAAGCAACTCTCATGCACTATTGGTGGGACTGCAAAATGGTGCAACCTTTAGG
>NW_007754007.1:3912-5800 GCF_000696425.1 Galeopterus variegatus
AACAAAACAATCTCAAAATAATTTGAAGAAAATAAATAATAAAAATCAGCGTAGAAATGAATGAAATTGAGACTAAAAATACAAAAGATCAATCAAATAAAAATCTGGTTTTTTGCAAAGATAAGAACAAAATTGATAAACCAAACTAACCAAGAAAAAACGATCCAAATAAATAAAATCAGATATGCAAAATACAAAGAATCACTAGAGATTATTATGAACAGTTATACACCATAAATTAGAAAACATAGAGGAAATGGATAAATACCTGGACACATATGATCTACCAAGACTGAACCAAGAAGAAATGAAAAATCTGAATAGATCAATAACAAGAAACAAGATTGAGTCAGTAATAAAAATTTCCCAACAAAAGAAAGCCCAGAACCAAATGGCTTTACTACTGAATTCTACCAAACATTTAAAAAAGAAATAATGCCAATACTTCTTAAACTATTTCAAAAATTTTAAGTGGATAGAATTTTTTCAAACAAGACCAGCACTACCTTGATACCAAGACCAGGCAAGGACATAACAAAAAAGAAAACCACAGGCCAGTATCCCTGATGAACATAGAACCAAAAATCCTCAATAAAATATTAGAAAACTAAATCCAACAGCATATCAAAAAGATTATGCACCATGATCAAGTAGGATTTATCCCAGGGATACAAGGTTGCTTCAATATATACAAATCAATAAATGTAATATATCACATAAACAGAATGAAAGAAAAAATATATAATCATCTCAATAGACACATAAAAAGCATTCAATAAAATTCAACATCCCTTCATTTAAAAAAAAATCTCAAGAAATCAGGTATAGAAGGAAAGTATCTTAATACAATAAAGACTATATATGACAAACCCATAGCTAACATTATACTGAGCAGGAAAGAGCATTCAGCTTTTCCTGATAAGGCTGCCTGCTCTTACCACTTTTTCAACATAGTACTGGAAGTCTTAGCCAGAGCATTTAGACAAGAGAAAGTAATAAGGTCACCCAAATTGGAAAAGAGGAAGTGAAATTGTCCTTGTCTGCAGATGGCATAATTTTTGTATATAGAGAAACCCAAAGACTCAGCCAGAAACTCCCAGACCTGATAAACAAATTCAGCAAAGTTGCAGGATACAAAAATCAACAGCATTTCTATACACCAATAACAAACTAGCAGAAAAAGAAATCAAGAAAGCAATCTTATATACAATAGCAACAAAAAAATAAAATAAAATACCTAGGAATAAATTTAACCAAGGAGGTAAAAGATCTCTACAGTGAAAACTATAAAACACTGATAAACTTAAAGAAGACACAAAAGATTGAAAGGTATTCCATGTTCATGGGTTAGAGGATTAAATATTGTCAAAAATGACTGCACTATCCCAAGTGATCTACAGATTCAATGTAAGCCTCATCAATCCACCCATGACATACTTAACAGAAATTTTTTTTAAATATGAACATTTAAATGGAACAACAAAAAACTTCAAATAGACAAAGCAATCCTTAGCAAAAAGAACAAAACAGCAGGCATCAGACCCCCTGGATTCAAAATATACTACAAAATCATAGTAATCAAAACAGCATGGTACAAAAAATAGACACATAGACCAATGGAATAGAATAGAGAATTCAGAAATAAGTCCATGTACCTACAGCCAACAGATTTTTGACAAAAGAATCAAGAACATACTCAGGGGAACAACAGTCTCTTCAGTAAATGGTGCTGGGAAAATTGGAGATCCATATATAGAAGAATGAAACTAGATCCTTCTCTCTTATCATATACCAAAATTAACTCAAAATGGATTAAAGGCTTAAATGTAAGACCCAAAACTATAAAACTTCTAGAAGAAAACACAGGGGAAACACTTCAGGACATAGG
>NW_007754007.1:7075-8231 GCF_000696425.1 Galeopterus variegatus
TCATCTTTAAAAAAAAAAAAAAAAAAAAACAAATGCTGTTGAGGTTGCAGAGAGGCGAGCTCTTAAGCATTGCTGGTGGGAATGTAAATCAGTGCAGCTATTATGGAAAACAGTATGTAGGCTTCTCAAAAAACTGAACAGAACTATCATATGATCCAGCAATTCCACTACTGGGTATAAATCCACTACTGGAAATCAACAAGTCGAAGGGACACCTACACTCCTATGTTTACTGAGGTTTTATTCACTATAGCCAAGATTTGGAACCAGCCTAAATGTCTATCAATGGATGATTGGATAAAGAAAATGCGGTATATACATATACCGCATATATATATACCGGAATACTACTCAGCCATAAAAAAAGAATGAAATTCTGCCATTTGCAGCAACATGAATGAGCTTGGAGAAAATTATGTCAAGTGAAACAAGCAAGGCACAGAGAGAGAAATACCACATGTTCTCACTCATGTGGCAACTAAAAAAGTTGATCTCATAGAAGTAGAGAGTAGAGTAGTGGTTACTAGAGACTAGTAAGGGGAAGAGGAGGGGGGCATGGGGAGAAGGTGGTCAATGGACACAAAATTATAAAGATATAGGAAGAATAAGATCTAGTGTGCTATAGCAATATAGGGAGACTACAGTCAGCAACAAATTACTGTACAACTTCAAGCAGCTAGTTGAGAAGATGTTGAATGTTCCCAACACAAAGAGGTAATAAATGTTTGAGGTGGTGAATATGCTAAATACCCTGATATGATCATTGCACACCATATAAATGTACACAAATATCATATTGTACTCCGTATATATATATATATAAATAAATATATATATACGATTATTATGGGTCAATTAAGAAAAAAGTCAGAGACAAAAGTAGACTAGAGGTTACTGGTGGGGGGAAGGAATAACAAGAAGTTATTGCTTAATGGGTACAGAGTCTATGTTTGGGATGATGAAAAAATTTTGAAACAGAGGTAGTAGACACAGCATTGAAAATGTAATTAATTCTATGTGATTTAAAAATGCTTAAAATGGCAATCCTTATGTCTTATATGTTTTCCCACAATAAAAAAAATTACCAACATCTACTGTGTATTATGTTCTGTGGTGTGAAGAAAACCTAATAAAAAAGCACCCTCAAGAAAAAAAA
>NW_007754008.1:0-2410 GCF_000696425.1 Galeopterus variegatus
GCCACACCCATGTCCAAGGCTGCCCTTGTCCTGGGTCCTGGCTGCATGAGCTGGGTACAGATTTCTGGAGGGCAGGAATCCTGCTCTGTGTGTGTGTATATGGCTGCAGCGTGCATGCATGGTGGCTGGCCGTGCAGGCTGCCTGACGAGCGCCCTGATCCATCGCTCCATGTAGTCTTGATGGCTTACAAGTCTTGATGGCATTGCTGCGCCGGGGGAACCCTTTCTCCTTTGAAATCTGACATGGGACCTCCTCCATCTGACAGATACGACTGGTGAAACCAGAGCTGCTCAGGCTGGCGTGACAGGTGGTGGGTGGGGACCTGGATCCCGCCCCTGTGAAATCTGACATGGGACCTCCTCCATCTGACAGATAAAACTGATGAAACCAGAGCTGCTCAGGCTGGCGTGACAGGTGGTGGGTGGGGACCTGGATCCCGCCCCTTCCTCTGTCTTCCCCTCAGACTCTGGGGACTCCTCAGCTTAGGAAAGCAGAGTGTGGAAACCACCCTGTCCACGGCCGCCTCACCCTGGACTTACCTTCCCTCCAGTGCTTGGCCACGGCATGGGTCCCGCCACGGCTTGCACGTAGGGTTGCTGGGAAAGGGTGTTCAGTGAGCAGAGTGGCCCTGCTCAGTCACTGAAGAATGCTCCTGGCCACACTAAGTCTTCGGTGTCTCGTTCCACATTCCTCCTCCTGCTCAAGAGTGGGGCTAGGCTAGAGTGCCCGTTTCACTTTCCCTGCTGAGGTTTGGGTCAGTTTGCTTTTGCTCTTCATATGAGAGCCCATAGAAGGTGAGACTTCTGCCTTTTCTTTAGCAAGTTAATGGTACACAGTGTTCTGAAGGGAAAATTGACTGTCTTAGGGAGCGGTTGGCCAGGGGATTCCTGTGGCTCTGCTTCCCATCGTGGCTCTGGCCCTGTCACTCCATCAAGAGCCCTCTCTCCCTCTTTCCTCATTCTCTTTGATCAGACCTTTCTCTTTCTTCTCAAGAAACGATTGCTTATTTCTTTGAGTTGTGCTGCCTCTGACTTGCTGCTATTGTTGGGTGAAGCCATTGGTCAAATTCCTTGCTCTTAGTCAGTCTTAACTGCCGTGGTTAATGATAAAGGGGAATTACAGTGAGTAGAAATTAGACATCTTTCTGGTTAACCCATTTGGGAGGGAACTTTCTTTGCATGTGACTAAATGTTCCCCTAATGATAGAGGGCATGTGGCTGGGGGTTGGGTGGTGGCGGCCGAGGCTCCTATCTAGGGAAGGGAATTTTGCAATGAGCAACGGCAGCCCTTAAAACCCTTGGCTGCACAGTAGAATCCCCTGGGGAGCTTTAACAAAATGCAAAGACCAGACTTGGGACTTAATTGTTCTAGATGGGCCTGGTGTTGGTAGTTCTGAAAGCTTCCCAGGTGATAACCAGGGTTAAGAACTGTGGATCTAAGTGCTGGCTCCAACAGTTGGGCTTCCATTGAAACAGAGTGAATGTCTGTCAAGGTTTTCTAAAAGCTAGAGATGCCCTCTCTCTCTCTGTTCTCTGCTCTGTGCTCTTTGCAAAGGGTGGGGGATCACACTGTCATGGATTCTATAGCTTGGTGCCTTCCAGAAGCTTACGAAACGGGGGGTGCTGAGCTAATTGTCACCAAAAAGAGCCTTCTTTTTCAGTTGCTGTCCTTGGTGTCCTGGAAGGTTTTGCTTGTTAATTTCCTGATAGGACGCTAGTTAAGACTCGGAGTTAAGTGGAACGAGAGGTGACAGACAGGAATAGGGCCGAGTGGTGGGATGGGAGGGGGTATGGAAGGCAGAGTGGAGCTGGACCATGGACTTCAGTCCCCAGCCCTGTGGGCCACCTGCTGCGCTGGTTTTTCTGAGAAAATACTACTGTCTTTAGGTTGAATCAGTAGTGTTTATGACCTAATCTCCCTCTAATGATAGGTCGGGACTGGAATCCTTCCTTGTGGGGAGTCTGTGAGGGAAAAATGAAAAGTGCCTGGTAATCACATGGAATCACGGACTCCAAGGCAGCCAGTCAGACCTCCTGTTCCAGCCCTGCTCTCGCAGCTGGCTGAAGTTTATTGAACCAGGCTTCAGAGGGTGAGACTGCAAGTCACACGGGACAGGGATGGGACAGCTCTAAGAGTCAGACCTAAGTTTAACTGCCCTCTCTAGTACTTTTCTGTTTGAGTGTGCTCATCCTACTGTATTTCTAGACAGCGGTTTCTACGTCTATAAAATGGAGACAATAGATTCTTATTTATGAGGGTTATATAAAAAGTAGGTAAGATTTTTTGTGCTGTACTATTTAAACATGATTATTGTGACAGTTTTGGTACATGTGTGAATGGATTCCTCTTTCATCCATCCATCCATCCATCCTTTCATCATCTCTTTATCCATCCATCCATCCATCCATC
>NW_007754008.1:7891-8229 GCF_000696425.1 Galeopterus variegatus
GCTCCCGCACCTCGCTCAGCCAGTGAGCGGGAACCGGTCTGTATGTGGGATCCGAATCCTCCAGCGGGAGCGCCACCACGCTTCCCAAGCGGCGCACTGTAGCAGTGCGCCACTGGGCCGGCCCTAGTTTGGCTCTTTCTGCTCCTCATTCTGTTGGTCTTTAAGGCGGTTTGCAAAAGATAGTCTGTGCTTGCTTCTCCATAGGAATTTCACAGGGAGGTTTCAGAGAAAGAAAAGATGCTGAGTAACAGGGTCTTGTCAGTTTAAACTCTCTCTTTCTTTCTTTTTTTCCTTTCTTCCTGTGTTGGCTTACACAAACTACATTAACTCTTCAAAAA
>NW_007754009.1:0-323 GCF_000696425.1 Galeopterus variegatus
GAAATTTTTTAACAACCTTCACTTTATTTTATGAAAAAAACAGCAATTTATAGAAGCCTCTACTCCATAATTTTCGCAAGTTTCCCTGAAACCATAGAGTTTCATGAGTTCATGAAAACCTCTGAATTAAGAAATGAGAGCTGTATTATTAGACAGGCAGCATGAAAGGGTTTTCTTTCAGTATCAAATTACTTTTCCCATTGTTATTTCAGAGAAAACATTGTTCTGATTATAGGTGTCTGAATAGCTGTTAGTTATAGCCAATTCTACCATTTTCTAACAAAGGACTGAGGAAAACCTAGAGTCATAAATCATCTCTCCAG
>NW_007754009.1:3798-8228 GCF_000696425.1 Galeopterus variegatus
ACTCTGCTCACATGGGTGCCTGTGAGATCAAGGTGCAGGCTGCCTGGACCTAGGACAGACATAAATACCAAGATCCCAGTATCTGAACTCACTCAGCACCTACCTCCCCCATGTGAGCAGGCACACTTGCTGAGGGGAAAATCCACCAAAGTGCAGTAGTTCCCCATATCCTTGGACCTCCTTATACAGCCCATGGGGGCTGAACACACAAATATCTGCACAACCCACAGCTAACCCCACCTCCTCCTGTGACCCTCCATGTACTTATATGGATGTTGGCAAATGGCTAAGAAGTACATGCAAAAATGCTCAACATCACTAATCATCAGGGAAGTGCAAATCAAAACCACTTTGAGCTATTATCTCACCCCAGTTAGATTATTACTAAAAAGACAGAGAATAGCAAATACTGGCAAGGTTGTGGAGAAGGGGGAACACTTCTGTACTGTTGTTGGGACTGTAAATTAGTACATCCATTAAGGATAACAGTATGGTGGTTCCTTAAACAACTACAGATAGAACTACCATAAGATCCAGCAATCCCACTACTAGTTCTGTATCCAAAGGAATGGAAATCATCATGTGGAAGAAGTATCTGCACTCCCATGGTTATTGCAGCTCTATTTATAATAGCCAGGCTATGGAACCAACCTAAATGTCCATCAATGGATTACTGGATAAGGAAAATATGGTATATATACACAATGGAATCCAACTCATCCATAGAAAAGAATGGAATTCTGCCATTTGCAGCAACATGGATGAGCCTGGAGAGAATTATGTTAAGTGAAACAACCCAGGCTCAGAAAGAGAAATACCAGATGTCCTCACTTGTAAGTGGGAGATGAATTCATAAATTAAAAAAAAAACAATAAAGAAAGAGAGAAAGAGAGAAAGACAGAAACAACCACAGTAATACAATGAACTTTTATTTATTTATTTATTTAATTCTTTAAGATTTTATTTTATTTTGTCAATATACAGTGTGGTTGATTATTGTGGCCAATTACCAAAACCTCCTTCCCTCTTCCCTCTCCCCCCTCCCTCCCAGCAACCTTATATCTGCTCTTTTGTCACTTCAACTTCAAGGAATTGTAATTGTTGTGTCTTCTTCTCTCCCCCGCCCCCAGTTTTTGTGTATTTATTTATTGATTTTTAGCTCCCACAAATAAGTGAGAATATGTGATATTTCTCTTTTTGTGCCTGAATCGTTTCACGTAATATAATTCTGTCTAGGTCCAACCATGTTGCTGCAAATGTCAGTATTTCATTCCTTTTTACAGTAGAGTAGTATTCCACTGTGTAGATATACCACATTTTCCATATCCACTCATCTGATGATGGACATTACGTCTGGTTCCAACTCTTAGCTATTGTAAAGAGTGCTGCAATGAACATTGGAGAACAGGTTTACCTTTGACTTGATGATTTCCATTCCTCTGGGTATATTACCAGCAGTGGGATAGCTGGGTCATATGGTAGATCTATCTGCAATTGTTTGAGGAACCTCCATACCATTTTCCATAGAGGCTGCACCATTTTGCAGTCCCACCAACAATGTATGAAACTTCCTTTTTCTCTGCAATCTTGCCAGCATTTATCATTAACAGTCTTTCGGATATTAGCCATCCTAACTGGGGTGAGATGGTATCTCAGTGTGTTTTTGATTTGCATTTCCCGAATGCTGAGTGGTGTTGAGCATTGTTTCATGTGTCTGTTGGTCATTTGTATATCTTCCTTTGAGAAATGCCTATTTAGCTCTTTTGCCCATTTTTTAAATTGGGTTACTTGTTTTTGTCTTGTAAAGTTGTTTCAGTTCCTTGTATATTCTGGATATTAATCCTTTGTCAGATGTATATTTTGCAAATATTTTCTCCCACTCTGTTGGTTGTCTTTTAACTCTGTTAATTGTTTCTTTTGCTTTGCAGAAGCTTTTTAGTTTGATATAATCCCATTTATTTATTTTTCCTTTGGTTGTCCGTGCCTTTCGGGTCATATTCTTGCAGTCTGTGTCCAGTCCTACTTTCTGAAGTGTTTCTCCTATATTTTCTTTAAGAAACTTTATTGTTTCAGGGTGTATACTTAATTCTTTAATCCATTCTGAGTCGATTTTAGTATATGGTGAAAGGAATGGGTCTAGTTTCATTCTCCTGCATATGGATATCCAGTTATCCCAGCATCATTTGCTGAAGAGGCAGTCTATTCCCCAGTGTATAGGATTGGTGCCTTTGTTAAAGATCAGATGGCTGTAGGAGGGTGGGTTGATTTCTGGATTCTCTATTCTATTCCATTAATCAGTGTGTCTGTTTTTATGCCAGTACCATGCTGTTTTGGTTATTATAGCTTTGTAGTATAGTTTAAAGTCAGGTAGTGTTATGCTTCCAGCTTTATTTTTTTTTTTCTCAGAATTGCTTTAGCTATACATGATCTTTTGTTATTGCATGTAAATGTCTGGATAGTTTTTTGCATTTCTGAGAAAAATGTCATTGGAATTTTGATGCAGATTGCATTGAATTTGTATATCACTTTGGGTAGTATGGACATTTTCACAATGTTGATTCTTCCAATCCAAGAGCATGGGATATCTTTCCATCTTCCTGCATCCTCTTTAATTTCTCTCAGCAGTGGTTTGTAGTTCCCAATATAGAGATTTTTCACATCCTTGGTTAACTCTATTCCTAAGTATTTTATTTTGTTGGTGGCTACTGTAAATGGGCTAGCTTTCTTGATTTCTCTTTCTGCATGTTCACTATTGGAGAATAGAAATGCTACTGATTTTTGTGTGTTGATTTTGTATCCTGCTGCTGTGCTGAAATCATTTATCAACTTCAAGAGTTTTTTTGTAGAGGCTTTAGGCTGTTCGTTATATAGGATCATGTCATCTGCAAACAGGGACAGTTTGACTTCGTCTTTTCCAAGCTGGATGCCCTTTATTTCTTTCTCTTCACTGATTGCTCTGACTAGTACTTCCAACTCTATGTTTAATAGGAGTGGTGAGATTGGACATCCTTGTCTAGTTCCTGTTCTTAAAGACAAAGCTCTCAGCTTTTCCCTATTCAGGATGACATTGACAGTGGGTATATCATATATGGCTTTAATTGTGTTGAGATACTTTCCATCTATACCTAACTTGTAGAGGGTCTTCGTCATGAACAAGTGTTGAATTTTATCAAATGCTTTTTCAGCATCTGTAGAGATGATCATATGGTCCTTGTGTTTGCTTTTATTGATACAGTGTTTCACATTTATTGATTTGCATATGTTGAACCAACCTTGCATACCTGGGATGAATTGCACTTGATCATGGTGTATAATTTTGCAAATGTGTTGCTGTATTCTGTTAGCTAGTATTTTATTGAGGATTTTTGAATCCATATTCATCAAGGATATCAGCGTGTAGTTTTCTTTTTTAGTTGTATCTTTACCTGGTTTTGGTATCAGGGTGATGTTTTCTTCACAGAATGAGTTTGAGAGAAGTGCTTCTGTTTCAATCTTTTGGAATAGTTTGTATAGAATTGGTGTCAATTCTTCTTTTAATGTTTGGTAGTATTCTGCTGTGAATCCATCTGGTCCTGGGATTTTCTTTCTTGGGAGCCTTATGATGACAGCTTCAATCTCTTTTATTGTTATTGGTCTGTTTGGATTTTCTGCATCTTCTTGGCTCAGTTTTGGTAGTCTGTGTGAGTCCAGAAATTTATCCATTTCCTCCAGATTTTCAAATATGTTGGCATATAGTTGTTTGTAGTAGTCTCTAATGATTCCTTGTATTTCAGAGGTATCAGTTGTAATATCACCTTTTTCATTTCTAATTTTTGTTATTTGAGTCTTCTCTCTTCTTTTTTTTGTTAGCCATGCTAATGGTTTGTCAATTTTATTTATCTCTTCAAAAAACCAACTTTTTGATTCATTGATCTTTTGTATTGTTTTTGGGTTTCAATTGCATTAAGTTCTGCTCTGATCTTAACGATTTCTTTCTGTCTGCTAACTTTGGGTTTGGATTGTTCTTCTTTTTCTAGTTCTTTAAGGTGAAGTGTTAGATTTTTCACTTGCCATATTTCCATTCTTCTGAAGTAAGCATTTAATGCAATAAATTTCTTCCTTAGTACTGCTGGTGTAGTATCCCACAGGTTTTGGTATGATGTATCATTGTTTTCATTAGTTTCAATACATTTTTTGATTTTCTGTTTGATTTCTTCTTGGACCCATATGTCATTCAATAGAATGCTGTTTAATTTCCATGTGTTTGTATAGTTTCCTGAATTTCATTTGTTATTGATTTCTAATTTTAATCCATTGTGGTCTGAAAAAATACATGGGATAATTCCAATTTGTTTTGAATTTGTGGAGACTTGATTTGTGACCTAACATGTCATCTATCCTGGGGAATGATCCATGTGCTGATGAGAAGAATGAATATTCTGAGGTTGTTG
>NW_007754010.1:0-4014 GCF_000696425.1 Galeopterus variegatus
CTGTAGCTTTATAGTAACTTTATAGCAAGGTTATAGTAAATTGCAAAAATTTCTCTTCCTGCGACATTTTCCTAGCTGCTTCTTTGTCTTCTCCACCTTCTCTGCCTCCCGATCCCCTTCAGTAAGGGAATGGTAGCCCAGAGTTCCAGCATCGTGACTTCGGTGACATTTTCCTAGCTGCTTCTTTGTCTTCTCCACCTTCCCTGCCTCCCGATCCCCTTCAGTAAGGGAATGGTAGCCCAGAGTTCCAGCATCGTGACTTCGGGGATTCTGACTACTGAGGATTCATGACTACGGGGGATTCTGACCTTCCCACTTACAAATCGCCTTCCCAGGAAGGACACCCGTCACTGTTCCAGGCAGGGGAGGCCCTTTTGGTTTCCTTCCTTGTAGATGCTTTTGCAGACTTGGCACAGCCCTGACTTTAACTAGATTTGTTGTTACCCCTTCTCTTAGGTTGCTAGAATGGACTGGGCAGATATTTACAGGCATCCTTGCTCTGCCGCACTTTCCTAATGTTTCCACTGATACTGTCTCCAAACCCTGTGACAGGAGCCCTTTGTGCTAGACCCCTGCTTACAACACAACAGCAGACACAGTCAGCCCTCCCTGTCCCTCATCACTCACCATCTAAGCACCCGTGACCCTCTGCTTGAGGGCTGTCTCTGGCTACATGTATGTCCTCAGCCTGCACGCAGGGCAGTCCAGAAGCACTGGGGAGCTGAAGCTTTCAGGAGCTCAGGTTATGATGGACTGAGGTGGGGTTTAACACCCTGGCTTCCTCACTTCTTGAAAAGGACGACATGTTGTACACTGTCTCTCAGAGGTCCCCATAGGTATTGAGCCCCAGTTGTGCATAGTAGTTACCTACTAGTTAGTGTGTCCTATATTGGCTTTCTTCCCTTCAAGCTCCCACTTCCCCTTTTCCCTACAGGAACTTCTCAGGATCATCTTTCAAATAAATTACTTGCAATTGAAATCTTTCCTCAAGGTCTGCATCTGAGGGAACTCAACAGAGACCATCACTTTTCCCATCCTCTGCACATTACACCTCCTACTCCACCAGCTGGAGCTCATATCCAGGTTCCTCCAGAGGCATGAAAAGGTCATACCCATTTGCAAGCTCGATCCTATAATAACTTGAATACAGGCCTGGAAACAGCATCCCTTTAAGAAATGCAATCCTGCATGAACAGTCATACTGTTCATATTGACTCAGTCCTGTTCAGCCACAAGCCCCTCAGCATGGGTCACTTGAGCTCTGTTACTAGGGTCCCTGTGATAACTATCTCACGCACCTGCTCACTGCACCAGATGTTGACACTCTATTCTATACACCATGGCAAAGGCATGGAGATCACTCTGAGGAGAAGCAACGGCAGTGCACCAGCATCCAGCTAATTTTCACAGCGCACCAGGTGAGAACAGGCTGCTTCGAGAAAGTTTTGCTGGTGAGTAGAATAGAAACAAGTTGGATATGCAACTAAATTATTTACTATCTACACAATAATAAATGTCAGTGGGAGAAGCAAGTATACAATCCAAAATTCTATCTCGACTGGGTAGGCTCAAGTTAACATTCTTATTCACGATTCAAATTATTTCCCTCTGGACCTCACTCTTTACCTGTGACTGGGACTTGCTCAGACCCCTACGCAGATGTTCCCTGAAGTGAAACTGACAGATGGGGTCTGTGTCTAACTGAAGTTTCCTTCATCTGTATGTAGCTTCTTCATGACAGTGTCATACCTGGGTTCCAACTGACAGAACCGCCAGGAGTGGCATTTAGGCAGCTTCATCTTTTATTGAAACTAAGACCCTCTTCCTTGCCAGTTTCCCAATCTGTGCCCACCCCCCCCCACTGTGGCCAAAAGAAGCCAAATCATTCCTCACCTGTCCACTTTCTCTCCTCTTGCTTCTCTCTTTCTTTAAAAATTTGCAACTTTAAGTTAAGTAACTTTAATACTTTTCCCTTCTCCTTACATAAAGAATTTTTATTCCCTCTCTGGTCAATAACACCACTAGAGAATCAGATATTTCATTTCTTTAAAAGAAATTTTTAAATCTTAATTTTTATAGGAAATCTCCAGATTTTTAAATGTGGACAGTAAAACTGATAAACAAATAAAACACTCTTAAGGTCAAAAAGAACACGTCTGCAGCCTGCACGAGGCCTGCATTAGTCGGTTGGTAGCTTCTGATAATGATATATTCTATTCACCCAAGATTTCACTGATGCATCACGATGTTTCAGGCTTCCCTGCCTTCCCACTGACTGCTCCCTTAGTCTAGAATTTTTCCTCTCCCCCCTCACACTGGCTTATTGCTTTCTAAAGCTTTCCTCAGTGATGCATTATCTGTGAAAGTTTCCCTTCTCCTTCTACTCCATCAGTTGAGTTCATTATTCCTCTTCTGTAAAGCATCTTCATTGTCAGCTGTGTTCAACATACCGTATAGATTTTTGGGGGCATTGTGGTTCCTTCTACCAGAAAAGTGATGCATTATCTGTGAAAGTTTCCCTTCTCCTTCTACTCCATCAGTTGAGTTCATTATTCCTCTTCTGTAAAGCATCTTCATCGTCAGCTGTGTTCAACATACCGTATAGATTTTTGGGGGCATTGTGGTTCCTTCTACCAGAAAGTTCCTGGATATCGGGACCTTGCCCGGTACAACTCAGCATATCCAGATTTCCAGCACTTGGAGATATGGTACTTCCAGGTACCTCCAGGTACCAAATACAATACCTGGCACATGATAGTATCCAATGAATGCAGGTCGGAAAAAGAATGGGGAAAATGAATGAATGGATATAATGGTTTCTTTTTTTTGTTTTGGGGAGGGTTTTGGTTTTTGGGGGTTTTTTTTTTGTTTGTTTGTTTGGTTTTTTTGGTGGCTGGCCAGCACAGGGATCCGAACCTTTGACCTTGGTATTAATAAAATCATGCTCTAACCAATTGAGCCAACCATCCAGGCCTAACTTCTTAAATACACCATGAATTAGAGCTCTTCACAGCTAAGGCTGCAGAACCTCATCAGTGGGTCTGAATGTGCCTGACCTCAAAAGTGTGATGTTAAATTAGGGAGCAGCAAAACAGCAGTACCTTGCTGCTTACCCGTCTCAGCAACTCCCATATATTATTATCAATATCTACTTGTTTGCTTCCTCCAGCCTAGTGGTTCTCTGTGGGAATGATTTTGCAACCCAGAGAATATTTGGCCACGTCTGAAGACATTTGGGGTTGTCACGATTGGGGCATTAGTGGGTGGTGGCCAGGGATGCTGCCAAACCTACCACAATGCACAGGAGAGGCCCCCAACAAAGAATTACCCAGTCCAAAATGCCAGTCATCCCAAGGCTGGGAAACCTTGGCCTAAGAGACATTCGCTTTTGTTGCTGCATTAGAAGGCACCCACAGATGTGTACTGAGTCTAGGTAATTAACAGGCCCAGGTGATTCAGAATGGAAAACAAGGCTGACAGTCGCCAACCTACAGATATATTGGCTTGGGCCAGAGCATTGTCAGGAGGAAGCTGCCAACACTCTGACCTGAGTTTGTTTTTTTCGAAGCTCACAGAACCTCTCCAAGACTTCAGAATTTCTTTGTATTTTATGTGATTGGTGGGTGACCTTTTCAGATGAATTTGGCCCAAACTGTGCAATTGACGTTAAAGAAATAAATGGGCCATGTTTCCCCTGCGATTTCAATATGGGATTATAGCATTTTTCTCTATAAAGGTTGACACTTTCTATTTGGCTCATATGGAAAATACCATTATTATAATAGTAATAGCTGCCTCTCATTGAGCACATAATGCTGTGGGTTGAATAGTGTCCCACAAAAAGATATGTTGACATCCTAGCCCCTGGTTCCAGTGAATGCTACCTTATTTTGAAATAAGGTTATGACAAATGTAATGTGAAGATGAGGTCATACTAGATTAGGGTGTTGTCCTTATAAGGAGAGAAAGAGAGATTTGGAGACACACAGACACAAAGGGAAGAATGCCACGTGA
>NW_007754010.1:5038-5330 GCF_000696425.1 Galeopterus variegatus
GAGCTGTAAGAGAATAAATTTGGTTATTTTAAGCCACTAAATTTGTGGTAATTTGTTGCAACAGCCACAGGAAACTAATATAGCACTCCTTGCCCAGGTTTCCCACAGCTGACTCCTCCTTCTCATTTGGGTCCCAGTTCAAATGGCATCTGCTAGACAGGTCTCCCTGACCAGCAGTCAAGGGATGCGCCTCCTCCTCCAGGACACCGTCTGTCACCAGCCTGTTCAGTGTCTTTCCTGGAATGACCCTGTATGCGCATTTCTTTTTGCTTGTTTTTTGGCCCTCACTGCA
>NW_007754010.1:7774-8228 GCF_000696425.1 Galeopterus variegatus
TTGCTCCATTTCATGGTAAGGGACAAACTTTACCCTGATGAATATGAACTTTAACAGCTGGATAATAACCCAGTTGTCAAGTTCGTAACCATTGCGGCCACCTCTCCTTCCCCACTCCCAAGTGGGCCACCTGTCGAACCCTTACTCCTTTAGTCTTCCGAGACGAGATTCCTGAACTCCAGGGGATACTAGGCCGGTTCTGTGAGTTCACTCCGTGAAGCCCCTCTGACTCCACCTGAGGTCAGGAGCAAGTGCAGAGGGACTCGGAGGAGGGGACACACAGCACACCAACCCTCCTCCCGGACAAGCCTCTCTTTCTCTGTGAGGTTTCCAGTGGAGACAGAGCATCATTCCAGTCCTTTAGTGGACTCTGCACAAGTGACCCCACGCTCCACTCTAGGTTGTGAATGTGCTCAGCACTGACTGCATTCACCCTTGGTTTCTCAGCCAAAAC
>NW_007754011.1:0-8227 GCF_000696425.1 Galeopterus variegatus
TTTTTTTTTTTTTCTGCGAGGAACAGAGAAACCGAACAGCACACTGAGGGTAGAAGTGACCAAAAGGTTTTTTATTTCTCTTTTATTTGTTATACTTTTAAGAAATTGTAACCATTATGTAATCTCATTATTATAGCACTCTTCACACTTATCCTGTTATATTTATGTCAGTATATTTCACCTATTTAATTATATATAATTCATTATTACCTGATTGCTTCATCACTTGTGACATTTCATTATGACCAGCACCTGCACTGTTTGAATTTCCATTAAGAATCATGTTTCTCAAGGTAAATGGAATTTTATTAATCCCTCTGCTTCAGTATCTAGGTAGTTGCTGGCGTAGAGCAGCCACTAAGTTTTGGCTGAATGAGTAAATGGATAATTTATTAGGATTCGAGAATAATGCACCCACTAAAATTTAGAAACACCTTGTGATGACTAAAAGGTCCATGGTAACACCAATCCATAATAACCAAAAGACCACTGAAGTAGAAAAGAAATGGTCCCACGAGGAAATGATAGTGAAGCCAATTTAAAAAGAAGAATGGAGAAGGATCATGATGACAGTTTTATCTACAGAACAGCACTGGGATCATCAACAATGTTTACATCCTCCCTTTGACGGCAGCTTTAGAGTTGAAACCATAACCACAAATATGACCTGTATGCCAATGACTCAAATGAAGACCTTCAGCTCACTTTTCCTCTGATACTGCATTTCCAAAATCCCAAATTTCCAACAGCTATCTTACCCAAGATATAACACTTGATGTGTCTAAGTCGTCAATTTGTTGAAGAGTCTTTCTTCCTATCTTCTCTGGGTACTTAGGCTTTATATGTATATGTATATATCTCTAACCTCTTTTCCATTCCAGTGTCAACATACTTATGAAGGCTTTTTTTCTCACTCAAGTGATATGTGATCTTAGTAGTACACCAAATCAGTGTATCTCTAAGTCATTTACATCTGTGGACAGTTCTTTCCATGAAACACTTTTGTTATTTCCAACAACCTAGTTGATAAAGTCCCAATCCCTTGGATTGGAATTTAAAATTCATTGGAATCTACCTTCAGGTCTTTTAACCTAATTTAGAGAGTCGACATTTATACAACTTAGAAGAAACACAAAAGAACCTCTTCCCAGCTTTCCATTTCGATCTACCCAATGGAGCTTGTGAATCAAAATAATACAACCAAGCTCTGGCACTGTTCGCTGAGGAGTAGAAGGAGAGTTACCGTGAGAATTCAGCTTTAGAATCCCTCCTTTGCACAGCCCATTTTCAGGACCCTGAGGGAGTAGTAATTGTGTATTCACAATTTTGTGTTTTCTCTGATTTTTCATTTAAAATGGCTTACAAAATTGTACAAACTACAGGCTCCTTGACTAGGATCAACCTGAATCCCAAGATATTTTTGTCCTACAAAATTCTCATTGCACTCCCTATGCATATATTGTATTTAATCATTTTTATAGCTACTTGTCTCTCTCTATTTTATCTTCCAAGGATATGTGCTCCTTGAAGTAATATTTCATGTATACTTTCTAATTTGTTGATGTATACAGAGGTCTACCTCAAAATGTAATAGTTCAAGAGAATGAGAGATTATCAACTGAGACCTATGGGAGAAACTTCATTTCTTTAGTATATGATGTAAATACATCTAAGAAGAATAACCACCCTGACAACTTTTATGTAGGGATAGAAATGTATTTAAATGCAAAAGCCTACGTTGAATAAAATCTAATTTACTTTTTAAAAGATCCCTGAATTTTGCCATGAAAATTAATATCCCATGAAAATTAAAAGTTCCAAGCATGTGAATGTTCTTCACTTGTTTGTATTAATCTCTATTTTAATAGGAGGGCTGGTTTGCAGTTTTACTTCCTCTTCTTAGCATCAGTACTCATTTTTCATGTACTGTGTAATGTAAGACATTAAAACATGTCACTGAGATTCATATCAAATCTAGTGATCACAAGGATCATATAATGCCCAGTCACCACTGATATTTTGTCATATCTCATCCTTTTTCAAGTGTAATGAATCATCCACCAGATTTTTATCCTATTAGGAAAATTACTGCATGGCACAGTGCATTCGCTATCAAGCACTTGAAGTAGTTATTTGAGTTCCTGATGTAAAACAAAACACACTATGTAAATCAAAACCTTTTTTTTTTTTTTTGACCAACAACAACCTCACCTACTCCAATCATCAATCTGAAAAGACAGATGCTCTCTATTCAAATTGCACTGGAGAATTAATTTGCATAGATATAATTTCTACTACTTAAAACTAAAAGTTAATCTTAACTCCTTTTAAAGATTCAATTATTTCTATATTTTGTGCTTTATTTTTTCTTGGTATGTTATTCATAGCCTTTATCCACAGGCAATTTTGCAAAGGAAATTGTTCTGAAAAATCAAATTATAAAACTGAGTTAAAATGTTTGAAGGCTCACGAAGAAAGGCTGAGAAAAGGGAGAAGTTGAAAAATTCCTAGATACCATTTATATCTGCAAAGAAGAGTCTTATTCCTGTGGGATGGGTAGCTTCACTTAACTCCAGAATGATTACTAGAGTACAATAGGGTTAATTTCATTTGGGGGAGTAAAAACAGAAAGTGACAAGTACATTTAGAGAAGTCAGTAAAATGTTTGAAGGCTCACGAAGAAAGGCTGAGAAAAGGGAGAAGTTGAAAAATTCCTAGATTCCATTTATATCTGCAAAGAAGAGTCTTATTCCTGTGGGATGGGTAGCTTCACTTAACTCCAGGAGTTAAAATGTTTGAAGGCTCACGAAGAAAGGCTGAGAAAAGGGAGAAGTTGAAAAATTCCTAGATACCATTTATATCTGCAAAGAAGAGTCTTATTCCTGTGGGATGGGTAGCTTCACTTAACTCCAGAATGATTACTAGAGTACAATAGGGTTAATTTCATTTGGGGGAGTAAAAACAGAAAGTGACAAGTACATTTAGAGACAGCACATCTTCACTTACATAAAAAAAATGCTTGGTTTTAGTTTTAATAAAAGGAATATCTCATTGGGACTTTAGAGATGAGGAGATGTCAGAATCTATGCAAACATGCCTGAGACAAAAGTTGTATTTTATATCTTTTCATTTGGACATCAGGGGGAGAGTTTCTAATTTTTCAGGAGGACTGGTAACCTTGTCACATATGGCAATACATTACCCAATTTTGGATCTCCCCAACTATTTTTATTTAGTCTCATTGAAACAATTCAACTTGGTAAACTAAGACTTCATATTCATATCCAATGCTAATCAATTTCTGTCTAAACGTTAGATTTGGTGATGTAGACATTTTACAAAAAATAACTCTCAATACAGCTTTCCTTCTACAGTCTCCTGGACAGAACTTTTCTTTGAAGTCTTGCCTCAAAGAATCTTAGTAATTTATTCCTTACTTAAGGTTGTCTACACCTTCATATTTGTCTGTCATTTATTGTGACAGCCCTGTCATCTCTCTCTTGCCTGCTGTACGGCCAAGTCAACTTTCCCCCCCCCTTTACCACAAATACTACCTCGTCTTCTCCCCCACCCCCCACCTTCACATATGAAATTTGTAAAGAGTCTCTTCAGGCAGAGTAATTAAAAAGTTCCTCAGCACACACTTTCTTGGACCTGTCTGTGACTGGATCATATACACAAATGACTTGATATAACAGGTAGTAGAATAAGCACACTTAAAATGGAAATTTGGGTAAATTCAGAATAATTCTTAACTGAGAATAGGTCCTTTTGAGGAGTGAAACAAATGCACTCTGTGACTTTGATTTCTATTTCCTTCTTCCTTCCTCAACTTCCCCTTGGCAAAGTGTGCACCTTAGAAAGACCGCTCAAAGTACGTTCCCATAGTTCTATTGTTGATGAAATTGGTCAACAAGAGCTGTGGGTCTTTTCTTCCTAGATATTTAAATTATTAAATATTATATTGGTCATGAGAAAAATCAATTTGTATGTTGATTTGTTAAGGTAACACCAAAATAACAGGTACTATCGGTAAGGTTTAACTGCTTCCCCACAAAAAGCCTTTTCTATCATCATCATCACTGACAGCATCATTGTTTATATATATGGACAAGAATTTGTGATTTGCAGCAGTTTTCAACAGTAAAAAATAACTTGTTTCTCAAAAAATTTGTAGAGACAATATTTATTGTAATAACTGAAGTTTATTTTCAGAAAACTAGGAACTAAATCTTTAACAAATTAGCATATTAAGTCTGGTTGTAGAATCAATAAAGAGTTTGCCCAATGGACTAAGTAGTTATTATCTTCTGTTACTTTAGTAGCTAATGGTCTATTTTTAATCAGAGAAAATAGATTACAATAGCAATTAATGCCTGTAACTATTATTCTTAGAAGGGCTAACTTTAGGCTCTTGCAACCTGGTGGGTCCCTGGGATTATTAATTAATAGCTAGTTATTAACTGTACTGAATTTTGCCATTAAAGAGTTTCATGCTTCCTTTTCTGACTTCTTTTGTACATAAATAACACATGCCTTATAACAAACACTACTTGAAAACATTGTTTCATGGAATTTATTTCTTTGCATAAGAATTAAGAAAATCTAAGGCAAGATCTTAACGCATTTAAACCAGAGGTATAAATGGAAGCCAACAATTTTAGCTTTCTAAAATCAAGATAAAAGAAAAACAAACAAGAAACCCTGAAATGATCCAGTTATTTTGCTAATGCATATCATGATGCTTCCATGTCACACTGACCTTTCCTGCTCTGATCCGCAGTTATATTATGAAAAGGTCAAACCATGCCCTTGTTATAGACCAATTACACATTGCAGGAAACATGGAATGGGGAATGGCAACCAAAGAGAAAGAGATACACTCCCCACATGGTTTAGCTCAGTGAGGGCAGAAATTCTGAAAGAGAGCTGAAGCTCTATAGTGGTAAGTACAATTGTCATGACTATTCAGAATTTATTGTGGGATGCCGTTTAATTGCAACAATGTGAGTTTTTAACATGCACTGAAGAAACTGACAATAACGTTTTTAAGAAAACAATGATATATTTCCAAAATGCAACATCAAATGCTAGGGCACCAAAAAGGGTAACACAGGCAGAAGTAGGAGGGAAAGAGAAAGAGAGAGCCTGAAGGATCAGTCTGTACTTGTGATGGTCAGTTTTATGTGTCCTAACCAATAACTTGGTTAGTCTATGGCTTCCAGTTACTCAAACACTAATGTAGGTGTCGCTGTGAGAGTATTTCATAGACGTGATTGATGTCCATAATCAGTTGATTTTAAGTAAAGAAGCTTATCCTAGGAAATAAGGATGAGCCTGAGTCAAAAGACTTTTAAGAGTGGAAGTGAAATTTCCCAGAAGAAACTTTACCTGTGCACTGCAGCTTCTGCTTGTCTTTCCTGTCAGCCTGCCCAGCGGTGTTTAGAATTGCCTACTTAGCCCCCACAATCTTATAACCCAGTATCTTGCAATAAATCTCTTGATATATATCTCCTACTTGTTCTGTTTCTCTGGATGATCCTAGACTGATACACCTCTATAAGACGGTTCGCCCAGCCCTATTATCAGAGTTTACACTGGTTTTAAAAAAATCCATTTTCATCAGGACTCTACTCAGTAATAGGGCCTCCAAGGGCCTCATTCCTACTGCATATATGTATGGTTTCCAAAGGGTGACATTTGCATAGAACACCATGTGAACAGTGACACCCAGAATTGTGCAAAACTGTGATATTGCTAAGTCCTCTGTGAAGTTTGTTTTATATAATTGTCTACAGAAAATAAGGTACAAATATTCCTCTCCTGAAATGGAAAATATAGTCATTCTCAACTGAACACCTCTTTGTCTTAAGGATGTTACAAATGAAAGATTTCTTTTAAGTAAATGATAAATGGATAAATAGGATTCTTCATTACTAAATCAATCAAGTTACTGATTCTCAGATCAAGGATAATTTTCTTTTGGTTGTTTCACATGTGACAGGAAGTTGCTAAAGTCTCGGTGTAACCTACACCTGCTACGTGGAACTTTCCCTGAGAATCACAGGCCATTGTGAGCACTCTATTTACTCTGCTTCTAAAGTTTTCTACATTCCAAACTTCCTTTCCATATTTCAAACTTTGGCATTAGTGGGTGATATTGTGCATTATTGATTTTCTTGTGATTTGCATGTGTTTTCTCTAATATTTCCTAAACTTATGAATCATGCACTATATCTCATCATATCCCAGGTATCAAGTACACATCCCCATGCATTAGTTTCAAATAAATTTTTGGTAATGAAAGATATTTACACTAGAATATTTGATAACATCAACAGATCATACAGAATATGTGTAGGGAAAATATAGGTAAAAGGTCAGAGTTCCTTCAGATGTTCAGAATCTTGCCAGCATTTGATGTAAATATGCTCATGTGCCCAGATGTTCCTTGGCTATTGTCTGTGGATGTGTGTGTGTGGGCACCCAGGTGTTCCTGCCTTGTCTGACTCATACCCAGATATCCTGGGTTATCTGAGTTAAGTGTAAAGGACAAGCGGTTCTGACCGACGGGAGCCCTCGGCCCCCAGGATGCCCCAGGCGTGGGGACACAAGGAGGCAGGCCACTATTGCTGCTGGTGGCTGTTGCTACAAGTTGTTGTTGCTTCCAGGGTCCCTGGGATACCCCGAGAGCCCACCGCCATCACTGCTGCTGCTGATAATGCCGAGGAAGCTGAGGACTGATCTCGTGTTGTCTGCCAATGGCTCCTGAGATCTTTCCCAGTTACCTAGCTCGTGGACCTGCATGTAAGGGGTCTGGTCCCCAGCTTGGCTGGCACGTGAGGGTCTGATGAACCAGCCGGGCACGTGAGGGGTGTGGTGACCCAGTCTGTATATGAGGGGTCTGTGATCCAGTCTGTACAACGGGTTTGAAAGGTCTCTGGGCCCTAGCCCTAGTTTTAGCCCTAAACCTGATAATACAATTGGCTTGTTGGCAGGAGTCCGACAATGGCCCTAGCTTTAACCTTAACCATACAATTAGTATAGTTGCCTAGCCAGACAATTAGTGTAGCTATACAATATGTAAGAAAATACTTTTAAATTTACCATAGAATGTCTAGGCATACAGAGGGGTATTAATTACTTGTAGCATGTATAAAATCCTATGGTAGTAACTCAGCCTTTTATAATTTCATTCTTGCTCTATTTCCAGAAGTAGAAATTTGGACAATCTTTTTTCTTCTCGGGAAAACTGTTTTTATTAAATATTTCCCTTCATGGAAATTTTTCTTAGCCACAAAAGTAGTCTTCTACTATGAAAATAGACAGAGACTATAATCGGTTGTTTCCCTAAATGCATGGTGAATCTAATACTAACATTGCAATTTACTCATTTATTTAAGAAATAGTTATTGAACATCTATTATGTATAAGATAGCATTCTAGGTATTCTGCACAGATAAAAACACATGCCCTTATTGTGCTTATATTGCAGTGAAGAAATAGACAGTTAATGAAATGAATAAGTGTTATAAATATTAGAAATCCATGTGTGGTGGAGGAAAATAAGGTAGGGAAAGAGGACAGGTAGTGCAGGGAACAGGGCCAGGCTCAAAGTAGAGTGGTAGTGTTCAATTTTAAAGAGAGTAGAGGGAATAGAAAGTAAGCATCCACTGAGAAAGTGATGTTTAAGCAAAGACATAAAGGAAATGAAGATGTGAAAATCTTCCAGAAGAGAACTGCAGGCACAGGGCACAGCCTAAGACAGAGTGTCAGGAGCATTAGCAGAACAGCATGGCTGAGTAAGTAAGAGAGGCGGAAGAGAAGCAAGCAGAAGGTGACGCTGGAGGGGTGAGCAGTATTGCCAATCTGTAGGGGATTGTTGTAGGTCAAGGTCAGAACTTTATCTCCAACGTGAATGTGATGCAGAATCATCGAAGTGATTTGAGCTGAGCAGTGTCAAGATTGGATTTAGATTTTAGAAATCTAGTGTTGGTGATGGTATTTGGAATAGACTAGGTGACAGGAAGGCAAAGGTGGAAGAAAAGAGGCAGGTAAGGAGGCCATTGCAGTCATCCAGGAGGTGGCTTATGCCAAGATGAATGTAAAAGTGAAGGAGGTGAGAAGTGGTGAGATGTGTGTTTAAAGCCTCTAGGATTTTCTGAAGGACTTAAAATAAGCTGCAAAAGAAAATGAGTTAAGGAAGGCCTGAAGCTTTTTTTTTTTT
>NW_007754012.1:0-811 GCF_000696425.1 Galeopterus variegatus
ACTTTATCCTAATTTCTAATTATTATATTTTCTCTCCCCATTATTTTGGAATGCCTTGCTAAAAGAATTTTTTCAGAAACAGTTTGGTAACTGATTTAATTGAGGTACAGGCTTAAGAAACCTCCTCTCCAGATACACACACACACACACACACACGCACGCACACGCACACACACGCACACACACGCACACACACATTTATTTATTTACAAATCCTGCAATCTTCAGAGAGATGTAGAAAGATGGAGAATACCCCTCAAAGCATTGGTTTCTAATAATAATATAATAATTCGAAACTGACTATAAGTTAAATGCCCATCAATAATGAACATTTAAATAAATAAATAATGAGTCATTCAGACAGCAAAAACCTATTTAGCCATTACATATAATATAGAGAATATGGATTAACACAGAACGAAGCTCAGGATAACCTGTTAAGATGAAGAATGTGCGGATGATCTCAAATGGCACTTATATAATTTTACTTTTTACCAGTTTTTTAACTGAAAAAAGTATAAAAGGGTACTCCAAAAAGCTGTGGAAAATAAAACTAAAAGATAATATGAATCTTTTCATGGGCTTTTTGAAGTACCGTCATATTCTCAAATTTGTGAGATATAACAGTATACTGGTATATATGACTTTGGTATTACATTTTATAATATGGAACATGCATTTCTTTTTTAAACAAAATAACACAAGGCTTTTTTTTCACCTTTTTCTTTTTTTTCCTTTTTTTGTTGTTGTTATTTTTAATGTGAAGTAAAACTACTGAAGTAGTTGCCCTGCCCAATTAGAGAAACAATGT
>NW_007754012.1:1602-4332 GCF_000696425.1 Galeopterus variegatus
TGTACTCCAAAAAGCTTGTGGAAAATAAAACTAAAAGATAATATGAATCTTTTCATGGGCTTTTTGAAGTACCGTCATATTCTCAAATTTGTGAGCTATAACAGTATACTGGTATATATGACTTTGGTATTACATTTTATAATACGGAACATGCATTTCTTTTTTAAACAAAATAACACAAGGCTTTTTTTTTCACCTTTTTCTTTTTTTTCCTTTTTTTGTTGTTATTATTTTTAATGTGAAGTAAAACTACTGAAGTAGTTGCCCTGCCCAATTAGAGAAACAATGTAAGAAATTATGCCTGGTGTTCTCAGTGAATACATAAATATTGGAAAGGAGAGAGAGGGCGCTGGGGGGTTCTATTCTAGCGTCAACTATCCGTTGGTTTTTTTGCTTTCATTTATGAGGTTTCGTTTGAACAGAAATTTCCAAGGGCAGACGTGTATGTGTTTTTGTTCTGGTTTCTTTTTTAATGATTGAAATCGGTCCTTATTTGTGAATATTATCTTGTCAGGGACAAAAGTAGGAACATAAGCAATTGTTGAGAGTTTTTGGTGTATCAGATGTTGTCCTAGGACTTCTTACAGATGCTATCCTATTTATTTGTCATCAGAGCTCTGAGAGGCAGGTGCAAAATCCACTAATTTTTAAATGCGGGAGGAGAGGCTGGCAGAGGCACAGGGACCTGTTCAAGCTCCTGCAGGTGGGTGAGGGTGAGCTGAGAGCCCTGAGCATCAAGCCCTTTTTTCTCACCAGCTCACTGCACACGGGCTACCAATTTGGCTGAAGCCATGGGTAGCATTTTGTCTCCCCCCAAATTCGTATGTTAAAATCCTAGCCCCCAGTATCTCAGAATGAAAACTTATTTGGAGATAGGGTCTTTACAGAAGTAATCAAGTAAAGATGAGGTTATGGGTGTATTAGTCTATTTTGTGTTGCTATAACAGAAATACCTGGAACTGAGTAATTTATAAGAAAATGAAATTTATCACTTACCGTTTCTTAGACTGGGAAGTCCAAAGTGCATCTGGTGGTGGTGACAGTGACCCAGGGGTCTCACATTGCAAGATGGTGGAAGCAGAGAGAGCAGAGAGAGAGCAAGAGAGAGAATCTCCTCTTCTTTTGAAGCCCTCAGAACCACACCCCTGACCACCATTTTTAATCCATTCACTAGGGCATGGTCCTACAATCCAATCACCTCTTCAAGGCTCCACCTTTCAATTATCATAACAGGATTTCCCAGCCTCATAACTGTCACTGTGGGGGCCAAGTTTCTAATACATAAAACTTGGGGGACATGGTTCAAGCTTCAGTGAGTTTTTGGGGAACATAATTCAAACTACTACAACAGGTGAGCCCTAATCTAACTGTTATCCTCATAAGAAGAGGAAATTTGGACACAGACACATACAGAGGAAAGATGATGTGAAGACACAGGGAGGAAATGACCAGGAGAGAGACCTGGAACAGATCCTTTCTTCACAGCCTCAGAAGTTCAGAAGGAACCAACCCGGCCAACACCTTGGTCTTAGACTTCTAGCCTCCAAAACTGTTAGACAACACATTTCTTTTGTGTGAGCCACTCAGTTTATGGTACATGGTTATGGCAGCCCTAGCCAGCCAGTAGAGTTGGTCATCTGGTGAACACACAAATCGTCAGTTTTGATGAAAGAAAGGGTGCCCTTAAGAACACAGGAGGGGGGCTGGCCCGGTGGTGCACTGCTACAGTGCGCCGCGTTCAGCGGCGGCGCTCCCGCCGAGGGTTCGGATCCCACATACAGACCGGTTCCCTCTCACTGGCTGAGTGAGGTGCGGACGCAACACCGAGGGTTGTGATTCCGTTGCTGGTCCCGGTCCGGTACGGGCGTGACACTGAGGGTTGCGATCTGTTGCCGGACACGAAAAAAGACAAAAAGGAAAAAAAAAAAAAAGAACACAGGAGGGGATGAGGAAGTGCCCAGTGGCAGAGAGGCCCACGAAGCCCCACTCCCTCTCTGCCCTTGCTGTCCAAGCCAGCCCTGCTACCAGGAATAAATGCACAGGAGTAAATGATTAAGAATCACATGCATTGAGGCCACAAATGCATTATTTAATTTTTTGCAGCAGAGCTACCTTTTAATTTGGTTTTGTTTTAGGCTAAAATTACAATATTAAATTTTAATATTCAAACATTAACATGAGTTTGAATTTCTTGAACGTCCACCCACCTCTTTTCCTCCAGCACATGCAGAACAGCAGTAGGGAAAGGGCGGAAAGAGGACCGGGCTGTGGCTGCTGCTCATGTCTCTACATCTGAGTGGTCATGTGACCTTGAACACATCACCTTGCTTCTCTGGGGCTCAGTTTTCTCCCCTGTTAAATGATGGAGATAACCTATGTGTTTTTTAAGGTTCCTCCAGCTCAATGTATTCTCAAGTCTGTATGTATATCAGTAGCGACTGGAGGGAGCCCAGTAGAGATAATCAAGTGGCCAAGCAGGATTTGATCTTTATTCGTACTTTGGCCATCGTTAGAGCTGGGAAGGGTCTTGGAGAGCCATGAAAATGACATCTCCAAGTGTTAATATATGTGTGGCCTGAGCAGGGTCCCTATGGACTTTTAGGAACCCTAAGCAAAGAAAAATGCATAGTGCCTTATCCTTACTCTCTTTTGTAAATGATAAAATATAAAAATTACATGACTGGTAAAAATAAAAGATTCTCTGACTGAAAAATCCTGAATTGTTTATTT
>NW_007754012.1:5824-8227 GCF_000696425.1 Galeopterus variegatus
CTGGCCTTTCTTCTCCTGGTTCAATAAATATTTTATACAGTGCCCCCAGAAGTGGAAATTTTTTAAGTTAAGCAACTAAAAGAACAATAAAAATGATTACCACCTACATCTATTGAGTATCTACTCTGTTCTCTGAACTGCACTAAATACTTCTGATAATTAATTTAATATAGTAGGTTCCTATTATTAATCCCACTTTATATGAGAATGTGAGTGTTCAGAAATTGAGCAAGATCTGTCTGACTCAAGAGTATCAACTCTTGGCACATAGTAATAATAAGCGAACACTTGTAGAATGCTTAATAGGTCCCAGTTAGTGTTCTATGGGTTCTGTGTATGCTAACTCATTTAATCCTCACAGCATTCCTATGAGGTAGGTACCACTATTTACCCCTGTTAAAATATGAAGAAACAGGTCTGGCCAGTTAGCATAGTTAGTTAAAGCACGGTGCCAATAACACCAAGGTCCAGGGTTTGATCCCTGAACTGGCCAGCCACATAAATACATGCATGCATACAAACATATAAATGGAAATCCTCTCATTTGTGACAGCATGGATGACACTGGAGGACATTATGCTAAATGAAATAAGCCAGGCACAGAAAGACAAATACCTCATGATCTCACTTATATGTGGAATCTAAGAAAGTTGAACTGAGAAGTAGAGAATAGAAGAATGGTGACCAGAAGCTGGAGGGGGTGGGGAAAGTGGAGGTGGAGAGAGGGAATGGGGAGTTGATCAGTTGTTGAATAGTTGTTGCTGTGCTATTGCACAGTAGGGTGACTGTAGTCAATAATAATGTATTATGTACTTCAAAATAACTAAGTAAATTTCAAATGTCTCACCATAAAAAATGATAGGTAAGACAGGTGATGGATATGTTAATTATGCCACATTGTATAAATATATCAAAACATTACATTGTACTACATAAATGTATACAATTACAAGGCCATGGGTTCAGATCACTATATAGGTATGGCCGGTTAGGTCACTTGGGAGAGCATGGTGCTGACAACACCAAACGAAGGGTTAAGATCCCCTTACCGGTCATCTTTAAAAAAAAATGTAGGGCCGAGCCCTGGCGCACTAAGTAGAGTGCGGCACTGGGAGCGTAGCAGTGCTCCCGCCCCAGGTTCAGATCCTATATAGGGATGGCTGGTGCGCTCACTGGCTGAGCGCGGTGCGGCCGGTCACAAAAAGGACAAAAAGAAAAAAGAAAAAAATGTATACAATTATAATTTGACAATCAGAAGTAATAGTAATATTAAATAAATAATTATTAAATACCAATTTATAATTGAAAATTTGTAAAGTATAGAAAATGCTTGGAGGTTGCTAGAACTGACCTACTTAAGATTCCTCTCTGTCCTGTATTAACAAAGAAATATCCCAAAATAGATGATCACTGTTGAGAATTTAGTGTTGGAACCAGTAAATAACTACCAAATCTAGCTTCAATCCAGTCTCTAATCTTTAATCACAGTCCAACACCCTAAAGTTGTGCTTCCGGTTATAGCAATTACTTGGGGGAATATCCTCATTTTTTTCACCCTGCAAATAGTGTGTAACAGCTCTTCACTGTCACAACTCACCACAACTCTAACGCATCCACTCTTAGGATATGTGTGTGTTCATGTGTGCTCGCACAGATGTCCTTGGCTTGTCTTTTGTGTTTTCTAAAGTATAATGTTACCTTTAGTTTTAGAGAGGACAAAATGATTTTACTTGATTTTGTTCTTTTTGCTTTATTCATTTACAAAGGGTTATTGTTTACACTGTATTTCAAAGTAAATAAAGTTGGTTAAATTAGTGATATTAATTTCTTCTTTTATTAATAATCGATGTTTAGCAACTTACAGTATCTTTCTAACTTTTAGAATACCACACGCTTTGTCTAGTCTTTGCTAATAATCCTTAGCATGTTTGAGCAATTCTATGTGCCAGGCACTATGATAAGTGCCTCGTTTACATCAACTCCTTTGATTTTCACAACAACCCTATGAGGAAAACATTAATAGCTCATTTACAAATAAGAAACCTGCTGCTCTGATAGGTGAAATAACTTGACCAAGTATACTGTAAAGCTACACGACTACGCCAGTTGTTGGATTGAGGCAATAGCCACACTAACTGTATGGCTAGGCAAATAATAACTAAAGCCAAAATGTTTCATTATTTTAGTTAGACTAAGTTTTCATTTGTATTGTCTGGGCTAGGGGTTAGGGCCCACAGCCCCTTCAAACCCATTGTACAGACTGGGTCACCAGACCCCTCACACGCGGGTCCATGCTAGGTAACTGTGAAAGATCCCGGGAGCCACTGGCAGACATGACCTCAGTCCTTGCAGTAGCAGTAGCAGCAGTAGCAGTGGCGGCCTCTCGGGGCATCCCAGGGGCAC
>NW_007754013.1:0-4329 GCF_000696425.1 Galeopterus variegatus
ACAACTATCACCACTATCTAACTGCAGAACACTTCATCACCTCAAAAAGAAATGTGATACCCATTAGCAATTATTCTCCATTCCCGTCCGTCCCCCCTCCCGTCCCCCACCTCCAGCCCCATCCCCCTGGAGACCACTGATCCATCTTCTCTCTCCATGGATTTGCCTACTGTGGACATCTCATGTAAATGAAATCATACAATATGTGGTCTTTTCTGAGTGCCTTCTTTTACTTAGTATGTTTTTAGGTTCATCTTTGATGGTTCAAATAGCATTAATCAGTACTTGATTTCTTTTTATAGCTGAATAATGTTTATAATCACATTGTTCATATATAGCCATCTTGTTTATTCATCCATCAATTGATAGACATTTGGTTGTTTTTGTCTTTTGTCTGTTATGTGTAGACATATGTTCTCTGGACTTATCTTGGGGATACACGTACGAGAGGAATCGCTGGGTCATATGGTAATTGTATATTTAATTAACTTTTTGAAGAACTGCCAAACTGTTTTGCAAGGCGACTGCACGATTTTACATTCCCACCGACAACATATGAAGGTTTCAATTCTTCCATGTCTATTGTCTCTCTTTTCTTATTTTTGCCATNTGTCTTTTGTCTGTTATGTGTAGACATATGTTCTCTGGACTTATCTTGGGGATACACCTACGAGAGGAATCGCTGGGTCATATGGTAATTGTATACTTAATTAACTTTTTGAAGAACTGCCAAACTGTTTTGCAAGGCGACTGCACGATTTTACATTCCCACCAACAACATATGAAGGTTTCAATTCTTCCATGTCTATTGTCTCTCTTTTCTTATTTTTGCCATTCTAGGAGGCATGAAATTTCTCATTGTGGCTTCGAGTTATATTTATCTGATGACTAATGACGTTGAGCATTTCTTCTTGTCCTTATTCGCTCTTTATATGTCTTTCTCTGAAATATCTATTCAAATGCTTTTACCCATTTATTTAATTGGGTTATTTGGTTTTTTATTGTTGAATTGTATAACACCACATTTTTACCAGCATGAGTTCTGATTTACTTCGTCACCTCTGCAGTCAGTTCCAAATCTTCCCAGGGGTAGATGCTGACTCAGTATGTAAATTGAGTGAGTCTTCTTGGGTGATTTGGTAACCCCCACTGTCGGTTGGCTTGCTCAGCCTCCACTCATGCCCTTTCTGCTGTGTCTTCTGTGGAGGCTGAAAAGCTAAAAACACCTTAAGATTCTTTTGTCACTAGCTGTACATTTNCTCTCTCCATGGATTTGCCTACTGTGGACATCTCATGTAAATGAAATCATACAATATGTGGCCTTTTCTGAGTGCCTTCTTTCACTTAGTATAATGTTTTTAGGTTCATCTTTGATGGTACAAATAGCATTAATCAGTACTTGATTTCTTTTTATAGCTGAACAATGTTTATAATCACATTGTTCATATATAGCCATTTTGTTTATTCATCCATCAATTGATAGACATTTGGTTGTTTTTGTCTTTTGTCTGTTATGAATACTGCTGTTATGAACACTCACGTACAAACTTATGTGTAGACGTATGTTCTCTGGACTTATCTTGGGTATACACCTAAGAGAGGAATCGCTGGGTCATGTGGTAATTGTATATTTAACTAACTTTTTGAAGAACTGCCAAACTGTTTTGCAAGGCGACTGCACGATTTTACATTCACACCAGCAACATATAAGGTTTCAATTCTTCCATGACTATTGTCTGTCTTTTCTTATTTTTGCCATTCTAGGAGGCATGAAATTTCTCATTGTGGCTTCGAGCTATATTTATCTGATAACTAATGACGTTGAGCATTTCTTCTTGTCCTTATTGGCTCTTTATATGTCTTCCTCTGAAATATATATTCAAATGCTTTTACCCATTTTTTAAATTGGGTTATTTGGTTTTTTATTGTTGAATTGTATAACACCACGTTTTTACCAGCATGAGTTCTGATTTACTTCGTCATCTCTGCAGTCAGTTCCAAATCTTCCCAGGGGTAGATGCTTACTCAGTATGTAAATTAAGTAAGTCTTCCTCGGTGATTTGGTAACCCCCACTGTCGGTTGGCTTGCTCAGCCTCCACTCATTCCCTTTCTGCTGTGTCTTCTGTGGAGGCTGAAAAGCTAAAAACACCTTAAGATTCTTTTGTCGCTAGCTGTACATTTGATTGGCTTCCACCAAGCTCATTCACCCCTGCAAAACTCACAAGGTGGAAATGAGATGACAGCTGTGGAGGAGATAAGACTCTTGGTGCCTCACTCTTATGCAGACACTCACGCTCACAAGGTGGCACCCACACAGGGTCAATAGTACATTAGCACCCCCTTATCAGTGGAAGATAAGTTTCAAGGCCCCCGGTGATTGCCTAAAACCCTGAAGAGTAACAAATCCTATATACTCTATGCTTTTTCCTGTACATACATATCTATAATAAAGTCTAATTTATAAACTAAGCACAGTATGAGATTAACAACAATAACTAATAATAAAATAGAACAATTGTAACAATATACTGTAATAATACCTAGAAAACACCTGATACAAGCAGAGATTTCAGAAAAGGACTATCTGCTGCAAACTCATTTCAAATGTGTTTTTAATTTTGAAAATGTTCACGGCCGGCTGGTTACGTTTGCATCCGTGCGAGCCACGTGTGCGCGGGTGGGAGTGATGGTTCCGCACAGCGGAGAGAAGCTCCGGCCCCGCACTCCGCCCGCCCACGAGGAGGCGCCGGGGACCCTCGCAGCAGGACGTGTTCGGCCTCGAGATACAGCCCCGGCTCTGCTTATCCACAGGAAGGAAGAAAGGAGGGGAGGGGGCTTCCGCTCGCCCTGCCCCTCGCCCTCCGCCTGGCCTCCGGCGACAGCCCCTGGGCCTCGGCTGCATTCCAGCCTCTCCTAAGTCCTTTCTTAAGTTCACGGCACAGCTCCTAGTGGGCTTGTGACAAGAGCCTCCCGATCCCATAGGGGACACCAGGGAGGTCGGGCAGCCCCCGCCTCAGCATCCTGGGCAGGTGTGAGCCGGCGCTGGCTCCTCCCGGCGGCCAGAGGAGCTTTGCGAGCCGGTGGATAGACTCTGGTAACCTAGAGTCAGCCGTGGCGGTGGCATTTACACCGCGGGAATCCGCCAACATCAGCCCCGCACCAGGGAGCCTCCTCCCCTCCCCGAGCCGTGCAAGAGCTCTCTTTCCTCCTGGCTGAGCAGCCCCGCTCCTCGTGGAATCTTCTTAGAAACTAAAAATCTCAGGCCACGCCCCAGACCTACTGAGTCGGAATCTGTATTTTAACAAGATCCCAGGAGAACTGCGTGTTTGTTTCCCACGGCTGCCATAATAAAGCAGCACAGACTGAGCCGCGTGAACAACAGAAATGCATCTTCTCACGGTCTGGAGGACGTCCAAGTCCGCGACCCCTGCTGAGGGCTGTGAGGAAGATCTGCTCCAGGCCTCTCTCTTTGGCTTGTATGGGACCCCCGGGTCTCCCACTTTCTTTCTGGGCACTGATCGAAAATCACAGAGGGCCTTGACCTCTCTGTGACCCAGCCAGCAGCTGGTTCCTCCCAGCAGGCTCAAAACAAATCCAGGGTCTCAAACATTCGCAGGCACTGATAAAGGTACCTAGGTGCTTGCCTGTAACACTGAAAGAAGCTCCGGCCCTGAGCCCAATTCCTTAAACTCTTATATAAACTCCATACCCTGGCCCCCTCGCTGTAGACGTAACTAGGTAGAACATTCCTTTCTCTCACTGTCCATCGCGAGCATGCACTGCAGCACTCTGTACCTAAGTTCCACTAATAAATGCTTTGGGATGGTCACCCTGGTGTTTAGTGCTTTTTTCTTTGGAATCCCAACCTGTCCCATCTCTGGATGGTTTAGGGCACTCCCTCATGGGAAGCCCCCAGCTGCCACTTCTGGGGCAATTCCAGCCACAGGTTTGGCTGGACGAACAGCTTGTAGATGGCTGCATTCTTGCTGCGTCTTCATGTGGTCTTCCCTCTGCGTCTATCTGTGTCCAAATTTCCTCTTCTTATAAGACACCAGTCATTCTGGATTGAGGCCTACCCCTACTGACCTCATTTGAATGTCATTACCTCCAAAAGACCCTGTCTCCAACACATTCTGAGGTATTGGGTGTTAAGACTTCAGCATGTGAATTTGGGGGACACAATTCAACTGAGAGCAATTCATATGCACATTAATGTTTGGGAAACACTGACTCCGTCAACCCCTACCCTCTCTTCCAAGACTCATGTTCAATAGCAGCCCCTCCCTTCACCAACAAAGAATGATGTTCTTATATTTTTGGAACTCTCT
>NW_007754013.1:5329-6508 GCF_000696425.1 Galeopterus variegatus
CCCCCAGGTACAGATAAGAGTTTTTATTTCTTTCTCTTTATGTTGATGAACTTAAAATCCTTATTAATAAATCCTAGTATTGAGTACAAAGTTCTATCGTTCCAGTAGATCAAATATTACCAGGTGAGAGAGAAAGGGTTGGGAAGTATTTCTATATCAGCCCTTTATTACTTTCTGTAATTAGTGCTGGAAGGAGTTGTGCTGTCTTTCCTTTTGAGAAGCTGCATAGAGAAGCACTCCATGGAACTTATAATTAAAAATTATTTCTCCAAGTTAAGAGGAGCATCAACTAACATTCAAGCCTTTGGGATGAAGGGTGTGGTGAGAAAAGATTTCATAGGCCAAAGGGAGTGACACTTTTATCCTGAAAAGTTACCCAGTCGTATAATTGGTCTCATGGCTTTGTTTTTCTGGGAGTGGAGAACTTGACAAGATATGTAGGGTCTGTAGGGTCAGCCATTTTTAAAACTTTCATCAAATATATTTTATGCTTTTATGTCTTTGAGCAATATCCTATTATTAAATTGATGGGGTCAAATTCATGCTGTTGACCTCTGCCATTATCACAGTCAAAAGAAATATAGAAAAGTGTTAGCTTTAGCATCTGATAACACTTTTCTCCTGGGCTCCGAATAGTATAGCCATGAATTTTAAGGCAACAAATAGGTATAGATGTCATTAGCACTGCAAGAAAGTGTGAGAGTCAGTGTAGATCAGGATGGATGTCACAAATATGCTGGTGGCCTCTGCACTCCAAGGCCCAGTGGAGACTTCCCTCCAACCTGAGCGATAGAGCCGGTAATGGAAGAGAGAGTTGCCCAAGGATGAAAAAGCAGAACTATCAATATGAAAATTACTGTAGTTTTTCTTTTCTCCTTCTTCCCCCACTAAAAGATATACAGAGGCCTTGAGAGCCATTCCGAAATAGATTAAGAAGCAAGAGATTTTGAAACACATTATCTCTGTTTCCTATTCAAAATCTTTCCCACCTTATTACTTTAAGAAAGTCACAGTACTCGTATATCTGAAAAATACTTCTCATCTGGTTGATTTTAAGGGTCCTCCCAGATAGAAGATAAACAGGGCCCAAAAGAGGATGCATTTTTCCAGGACTTTCTGGCATTGTCAGCAGGAAGGAAGTTGATACCCTAACACTAGGATTAAGTTCTTTTCGAAAAT
>NW_007754013.1:7748-8226 GCF_000696425.1 Galeopterus variegatus
CTTTTGATCAGTAAGTCAAGACTCGTTAACTAAATTCACAAAAAATGATCAACCAACTAGGTGCTTGGCACCGAGGTGAAGGCACAGTAGCAGGCTCAAGGTGGCCACAGTCTGGAGAGGTAGGGACACACAGTCTAGAGAGCTACTTCCCAGGGGCTAGGAGAAAACGGATGGAGGCAGCCACACCCCGAGCACCCCAGGAACACCCCTACCAAACACTCACGCTCCGTGTGGACATTCTGTTTAGTCTTCTGTCTCCCCCACTAGACTATGAACGGGCAGCCCAACCCTCCCTTACTAATTTTTGTATCAGTAGCACCATATTTGTTGAGACATACTTTTCAAGTGATTGAGAGGCTTCATGGACTAGATGTTTGAGAAACCTCAGAGATCTCCAAGTAGGCAAAGAGGGAGGCAGCATTTTCCACCTGGGGTATCATAGTGGCTTGAGAGAACAGGGAGTTAGGAAGGTCCCTGG
>NW_007754014.1:0-8226 GCF_000696425.1 Galeopterus variegatus
TGAGAGGAAGGTACAGAGATTTTCCGTACGCCCCTAACCTGTATACACGCATCCTCCTGCTATCAACATTCCTAACAGAGTGATGCAGTTATAACAACCGAAGAAACTACAATGACACATCGTTATCATCCAAAGTCCTTAGTTTACATTAGGGCTTGCTCTTGATGTTGTTCATTCTATAGATTTGGACAAATGGGTAATAACAAACAGCCTGATAGCTAGCTTCATTCTAGTGCTGAATAACATTCCATGATCTGCATGCACCAGTTTGTTTGTTCATTCACCAACTGAAGGACATCTCGGTTGCTTCTAAGTTTGGACAGTTATGAATGCAGCTGCTGTACACGTCCATATGCAGATTTTTGTGTGAACATAAGTTTTCAACTAATCCAGGTAAATCCAGGGAGTACAACGGTTGGATCATATGGTAAAAGTATGTTTAGTTTTGTTCAGGGAACCACCAGACTGCCTTCCAAAGTGGCTGCACCATTTCACATCCGCACCAGCAACGAGTGAGAGTCCCCTTGCTCCCCATCCTCTCCAGTGTTTGGTGTTGCCAAGAGTCTGGATTTTGACCATTCTAATAAGTGATAGTTGTGACCTACAGCTTGCGATTCTGTTCCTTTTGGCATTGATCCTGTGTTCAGGTGTCAGTGTGTCTTCCCCGCCGGTGGCCCAGCCAACACTCCCAGCTCTGTCTCCTGTAGTCCTTTCTCCTCCTACCACCAGGGACTTCACAGTCTTTCAAATAGAAAAACACATTGTAGTAACAGCATCTCTAGGTGCTTGTAGGAGGGATTTTTCTACATTATCCTTGTCTGCCGTGTTTATCAAATGGGATGCCTCAGGGAATGTTTATGTAAAAGAGATGTGTAAAGTTGTGTATTAAATTTAACAGTGGCGGATTTTTCTACATTATCCTTGTCTGCCGTGTTTATCAAATGGAATGCCTCAGGGAATGTTTATGTAAAAGAGATGTGTAAAGTTGTGTATTAAATTTAACAGTGGGCTTTTAAAGGGGAAAGCAGTAAACATCTTCACTCATACTTACAGATGCCTTCATATGGGGACATGGTGTTTGTAGCAAATCAGTTAATTTTATTCTTTAGGCTATACACATGATTTCTAGTAGTGATGTCTGTTATGTCCATTCTTTAACACTGTTGTATCCCTAAGACGCACTTGAAGATGGGACTGTCACTTTCTGTGCAGAGATTCTTTTATAACTTATCAAAGTTCGTGCTATGTAACTACATGATTTTACTTGTTAGGCAGCTTCCCTCTTACTATTTCACTTCTACATTGATAACACCATCCTTCAAAGGGGCTTCTACTCCTCGAAGCTGTGATATTTTCTAGAGGGGAGAGCTGGCATTCTGTAACAGAGAGATAATATGAAGCAATACCTCATTATGCATAATCTATATTCTCTTTTTATTTTGTTCTAGCCCTCCATGCCTTTTACCAAGACTATTCCCCATGGCTGCCTCTTTGGGCTTTCATCATCTGACTTCCCTCCATCTGACTGTCACCTGCTGCCCAGGTGATAATTAATCTTCCTAAAACACAGCATCAATAAAGAAAACCCCCTGTTCAAAACACTTTAGATGATTCCCTGATGCCCATTGATTTAAATTTCACTTCCTTGAGCCTGGCATTTAATTTAATACAATCTGTTATTTCATTCTGACTAACCTTTCAGTTTCATATTCTGTCACTTCTCCAGTGGTACTGTCTGTTCTGGCAAAAATGATCTTATCTTTGGTCACCTCTAACCCTTCTTCTCTCCTGGCACTTCCTCGAGCTGTTCCCTACCTGACATGCTCCTTCTCTCCAGCTCTACATCCTGTCGTTTACTTATCAAAGGCCCACCTCACACCACGCCTTGTATCCATCTGTGATTCTCCTGTCTAAGAAGTTGAAACAACTTTATACAATCACTCCTTCTTTGAGCCACTTTTTGCTCATGTATTTTATATGACATTTATTTAACCTGATGGTAGACAGCAGATTCCATCCTTTTACTTTTCGTGTTAATGGATTCCTAATCCCTCAAAGGAAGTGCATATTCTTATCCATCTTCATGTTGATTGTGCTGCCTTTTCTGTGCTTTGTGCATTATTTCACATGCTCTCTAACCCAGTTCACGAGAGGTAATTGGCACCTGTCTGAACAACCTCGGTCCTCAATGAGGCGGGATGTAAGCCACTGGGAGGGGTAAGTCAGACGAAGAGAATTCTGCTCTTAGCACACTCTTTGGTCCCTCTTTAATTGCTTTTATTGAACCACATGTCCTTGGAACGCCATCTGCTTACTGTTACTGGGTTTCCCACCTGAAAATATTCTCAGGTAGAGGGCCACCCAAAGCAGTTCAAAAATTTTAGAATTCAAATCAATTTCTGTCTGTACCCATTACTCATCCTGTTCATGCCCTGCTCACAGATGCAGCCCTCTTCTGTCCACATCTGGTGATGTGGAAGACTTATTGTTTTCTTTTCTTCTTCTCCATATGTGGTTTATTCCATGTTTTGATCTATTTTCCTGAGGTTTCATTTCTACTTCCTTCTATAAAATACTAACCATATTATTTTACTCAGAGCATACTTCTTTTCTATTTCATGTTCAATCCAATTAGCAGCTTTTTTTTTTTTTTTTAATGATACAGTCTCAATTTAATCTGCTCAAGAAAATGAAATTTCTTTCCAAAATTTCAGCTTTGGGTCCATTGAGGTCTTCTAATATGGTAACACAGATATTGATTAATAAACCAATAGCCATTTAAACCTTAAAAATTATTCACTCCAAAAAAAAAAAAAAAAGAAGAAAAAGAAAATGGTAACTGTGTTAGGAAGTGTACATGCTAACTAACTTAATTATGTTGATTATATCACAATACATATGTATATTAAAACATCAGGTTTTGCACCTTAAATATATATAATTTTTATTTGTCTATTATACCACCATAATGCTGGAAAAAAAATGTAGCTGCTAGAACCTCAGGGTCAACATTTCTACCCAATTTTAGTGAAGTACACGTGATCCTTAAGATGGATACATTGGACACTAACTTTCTTCCTGGTATCACCCATTTTTCTCCTACACTATTGTATTAGTTTGTTACTGTTGCTTATAACAGAATACCTGAAACTGGGTAATTGATAAAGAATCAATATTTACTGCTGACAGTTTCAGAGGCTGGCAAGTCCAAAGTCCAAGGAACACATCTGGTGAGGGCCTTCTCTGGTGGTGACTTCTGTGACACAGGGTGTCAGTTGGCAAAATCGCCAGGCCAGAGAGATAGCCTTTCACACTCTCCTTTTAAAACCATCAGAACCGCACTCATGACCACCATTAAACCACCAATGGATTAATCCATTCACTAGGGCGTTGTCCTCACAATCTAATCACCTCTTCAAGTCTCCAACTTTCAACTACCATAAAAGGATTTCTTACCCTCTGAACACTGTCACAGTGGGGGGCTAAGTTTCTAGTACCTGGAACTTTGGGTGGCACAACTCAATCCATAGCACCTATTTTGCCTTTATCTCAGTTTCCTTGTTTATTTTTACATTTTTTTTTTTGGTAATAATGGTTTAATGGGACCCTTTGTTGGAATAAATATATATATTTCAAGTTAGGCTAATTCAGAACACAGTTTGTGAAGCTAGGGAATAAAAAACAAATTACAATCCCACAAATGAACTAGATCAGCTGGTCCAAAGGTTCTACTGGCTAAATGTGCTAACGTGGTGTACAAAAGATGTAATGACTTAAACCCTGTTGTAATACTAAGTAAACTGCTTGTACTGTACTTGGTGAGACAGGTAGAAATTGTATCTTGATATGTTTTAGTGATACTTCCCAGTAACTGAAAATGATAAGTTTGAGCTAAATTGTGCTTCCATGAGGGAGCTAGAGGGTGTGGTGCTCTGGGGATTAATTAATTTTTCTGCTCCTCCAAATATGGTTGCTTCAGTTGATTGTTGTTATAGATTCTGCTCAATGAACATGTCACTTTCCTTCAACTCCGACTCAAGTATTCCCACAAGGTGGCTTTAATTTGTGAGTTCATATTAACTATGGAGGCTTAGAAGACAGCATTGCTTTGATATTTAGCTATCTTTCCTCAAATATTTTTATGACAGACATGAAACACTGAAATGTATTCACTAAACAGAATTATATGAATGTAAAGTGTAAATGTGCTAACGTGGTGTACAAAAGATGTAATGACTTAAACCCTGTTGTAATACTAAGTAAACTGCTTGTACCGTACTTGGTGAGACAGGTAGAAATTGTATCTTGATATGTTTTAGTGATACTTCCCAGTAACTGAAAATGATAAGTTTGAGCTAAATTGTGCTTCCATGAGGGAGCTAGAGGGTGTGGTGCTCTGGGGATTAATTAATTTTTCTGCTCCTCCAAATATGGTTGCTTCAGTTGATTGTTGTTATAGATTCTGCTCAATGAACATGTCACTTTCCTTCAACTCCGACTCAAGTATTCCCACAAGGTGGCTTTAATTTGTGAGTTCATATTAACTATGGAGGCTTAGAAGACAGCATTGCTTTGATATTTAGCTATCTTTCCTCAAATATTTTTATGACAGACATGAAACACTGAAATGTATTCACTAAACAGAATTATATGAATGTAAAGTCATTTAATGAGCAAATAGTTTCCCATCAGGTTGATGCTGTAATGTCTGGTGTTTTGGGGACCGGGGAAGGTCAGAAGGTGGTCACTATTCCCATTAGCCTGATTCTAGATTTGTGCTCAACTCAGCTTGTGTTTATTTTCAGTGAAAATTTACTTTAACTTGGCAAAGAAGAAATATGATTTGGGTACAAAACACAAAACAGTGATGTAAATCATGGAAGTTGAACCTATGAGAAAACAAGAATTCTTGGCAAAAGAGTGCAGATATTAGTGTTAGAAGAGTTTTGATCTGGATCTCACTTCTTATCTATATGACCAAGGGCCAGTTACTTTCTTTCTTTGGCTTTGGGTCCCTAACTGTAAATAGGGACTGACATCGATATTTTGTTTGATTTTCATGAGGACTCTTGAGACTACATCTGTTAAACACTTAACTCAGTGCATGACACATAATAGGATAATGTAAACATTGCTTTTTAATAATCACCCTGATAGGAAAACAAAGACATTTACTACATTTGAAGACACGTCACTAGTTTCCAGAAGTAAACTAACCTTCAAACCCTGAATATTTATATATATTTGTGCTTTCATTTTAGATTCAGAGTATTTTGTTGATGCTTCCTAGAAGTTTATCTGATTGAACTTTCTCCTTATAAAAATAGGCTAGAGAGATTAAAGAAAGGGTAGGAGAAGAGGAGAACAAGAGAGCACCTCCACTGCTAGCGTCAGGGAAAGCCCAGTGAACAACGGAGCTGGAGGGGCTGAGCCTCTGTGTCTAGGTTCTGAGAAGGGGCTGGTCTTGGAAGACCTATGTCACCCACTGCAGCTGGGGTCATGATATGGTGAGATGGGCTCTGTTCTCCCATTCCAATTTTAAGAACCTGGAAGTGGATCAACTGCCTTTCCAGTCCCTTCTTTGTGGAGACGCATCATTCCTTGATCAGGAAGACATTTTCACCACTCAGTTTCTCATAGGCTCCCTTTGACACGAACACACAGCCAACCCAGCATGAGCTATGTGGGGACTGAAAATCAGGCCAAATATCCTAAGAGTGATAAGCACCTCATTGCCACAGAAATGGGGTTACTGCAGACACCTGAGCTGATTTTGAATAGCTTCTTTAAACTAATGTGGATAAAATATATATCCTTGTATTTTACTCTTAAGATCTATTTGTTGACTATAAACTATAGAAGAGAAATAATAAATAGCATTTCTCTTTTCAGACTGTAGTAAAGAAATTCTCAATAAAAAACCTATTATTAACCTGTAAACAATTTAGGCCTAAAGGTTGTGGAAATTTTTTTCTTGCAATTTTTTTTTTTTACCAGAGAAATGAAATATTTAAAGTAACACTCTTTCTGCTATGATTAAGCTGAAGATAAAGCTTTAATGTTTTCTTGTGTCCAACAGAAAAAAATAATCAGATGAGTCTTTCTTTTCTTATACTAAAGAAACACGAATGCTAAGGAAGCATATGTAGGTACTTAGTGGAGTCCTTGGTGTATAGTAGGAATTGCATAAACCTTTGTTAGATAGGGCTGAATCACCTGTTTTATCAAAAAGATATAAAACAAACAAACAAAAATGATAACAACAACAAACCACACTTACAGACAAGCTGCTTAGAATTATTTCCAATCCACTAGTTGAAAAGTTTAGCAGGAAGAGTGATGTCAGCAAGATGGCAGAATAGGAGGCTCCTTTCTTTTCTCCCATGAAAACACTTGATAAACATCTACACATGGATAAATTTCCTTTGAGAGAAAGCCAGAAGCCAGCTGAGAGACTACTACACACTGGGCAACTGAGAAAATACCCACATCAAAACAGGTAGGAAAAGCTGAGGCACGTTCAGTCACAAACCCCTCTGTAGGCACTGTGCATTACAACTGGGAAGGAATCCCCAACCCCTAGCTTCTCCCTGAGGAGTGAAGGGCTTGGAACACAGGTGTAGTGCCCAAACTTTCACAGTTACTCCTGAAGAGTTTGAGTCCTAGAGCACCTAGGTCTGGGAGCAGAAGAGATTTGCCAGTTGTGAGTCTCCTTGGTTTTAAATGGTCTTTCCCCAGGACTATACACCCTGGGATTAGTGCAGAGAATGGGCTAAAACGCACTGCTCCTGCTTTCTTCTTGGAAGGGGTTTGTCTGCACATTTTTCCAGCTGCTGCCTGAGCACTGGGCTTCTACAAACCTGCAGCTGGGTGCTTAAGGGGCAGATAAACCATAGACCTCTGGGACCCTGAACAGGAATGAATGCATGTCCAATGCCTTCTCCCTTGGCTCACTACAGCAATAAATCCAGGTCTGCATATTTTCCCTGGAAAGAGTTTGTGTGCACAGTGGGTACCCCAATGTTTCTAGTTCCTTCCTGAGGGACTGCCTCAGAAATTACCTAGTCCTGAAGCAGAAGGGACTCAGCATTCATGAGTCTTCCTGCACCACAGAGAGCAAGAAGATGCATTTTAAACAAGTGTGTAAGAACTTCTAGTGGCTATACCTCCTAGGATGAGAGTGTGTGGTCTGAATGAGAGGGTAGGCATTTGCCACAGAGCCTCTCCCTGACTTTAAGCAGAATGAGTGGGAGATGAACTCCAGCCCTCAGCTTCTCCTTAAGGATAGAAAATCCTAGAACATGCATCTACCATTCTAAATTTTCCAGCTGCATTTTGAGTTGCTGGCTTCTATCTTGCCTGTCTCAGAGCAATGACAAGACATGACATACCCTAATCTCCTGGGGGTCACTAAGAACAAAGACAGCAGTTTGGACAAGCACAGAGGTTTACAAGGCACCTAAAATCTCTGGTCAGGCTGATTGGCAAGGTCCATCTTCTACACAAGGCCAACCTGAAAAGAATGAGAGAGGTAGTTGTCTTATCAAATGTACAGAAACCAACTCAGAGAATTAGGCAAAACGATGAAACAGGAAAACATGTTCCAAATGAAAGAACAAGATAAATCTTCAGAAATCAACCCCAAAGAAATGGAGATAAGTGATTTAGCCAATAGAGAATTTGAAAGATAATTACAAAGTTGCTCACTGAGGTTACAAGAGCAATGCATAAACAAGGTGAGAATTTTGACAAAGAAATAGAAAACATAAGAAAGCACCAAATAGAAATTATGGGGCTGAAGAATACAATAACTGAACTAAGAAATTCAATAAAGTGGTTCAACAGCAGACAAGACTAAGTGGAAAAATAAATCAACAATCTTGAAGACAAGGCCATCCAATCTGATGAGGAAAAAGAAAAAGTAATAAAAAAGTATGACAGACTAAGGGACCTGTGGGACACCATCAAGCAAAACAATGTACATATTACTGATATTCCAGAAGGAGATGAGAGAAAGGGGCAAAAAGCCAATTCCAAGAAATAATGTGTTACACTCTCTTTGTAACCTCTCTCCCCCTGGGTGATGGAGATGCAAAGAATTACTCAAAACCCATTTTTTCTGAGCAGTGAGAAGCCCCGAAGAGGTTAATTCTCCAGGAACACTCAAGAGAGAGGCATTCCTCCTTGGAAAAATAACCCTGAACTGGGGTTCTGTCTCAGTATTTA
>NW_007754015.1:0-8226 GCF_000696425.1 Galeopterus variegatus
GAAATGAACTAGAAAACAACATTGGTCCCTAATTTAAGTTTCTAACCCATAATCTAAGATTACTCAAAATGCAGAAATTTTTCAAATAAACATTAGAAACAGTTGCTGAAGTTTAAGGGAAATGTCATTCCATTAACGTTATCTAAATAAGAAAAATGAATCAGCACAAGGAAGCCGGAACAGAGCCGTACTGTACTTCGGTATTACAGTGCCACCCACTGGTTAGAAGTCCTCATAGCAAATATAAGACCCAACAATAAAAAAGATATATTATTGGAATAGAAGGAAAATAACACTGACTATTTTGATTCAATAGCTCAAAATGCAGAAATTTTTCAAATAAACATTAGAAACAGTTGCTGAAGTTTAAGGGAAATGTCATTCCATTAACGTTATCTAAATACGAAAAATGAATCAGCACAAGGAAGCCGGAACAGAGCCGTACTGTACTTCGGTATTACAGCGCCACCCACTGGTTAGAAGTCCTCATAGCAAATATAAGACCCGACAATAAAAAAGATATATTATTGGAATAGAAGGAAAATAACACTGACTATTTTGATTCAATAATCAGGAACTTCTAACAAAACAGAACAACCCATATTATTTAATTTTCACAAGGAAAAAAAATAGCTGCTAGATATGTCCACAAGGGTGAGTTTTACCAATTTTGAAATGCAAGTCTACAATCTCCAAATGCTATAAAGACTTAAATCAAATATATAAAATGCCATTTCGGCTTTGTAGTTGAATATATAAAGAGTCTTTAAGCACAAGGTGCATACTTGCTAAGAAAGAAGTTATAATATTCATAATATATTTAAATGTTAATAAAATCTACAATAGTGTCAGCTCCACTTCCACATTTACCAGAGAAGTAACAAAATACACAGAACATAGATCATGTCAGAAAATAGTAAAAATAAATGTTTTCTTTAAAGTACCACAGCACCTTTGTTGTCCAAAGTATATTTACCTTAACACAATCTCCTTTTTATCCTGATGACATTTGTTGTTTCTCCAAATCATCTTTGTTTATTTTCTTAAATGCTAACATTCTTAAAATCTTGGCATGAAATATTTGAAGAGTCATTTCTACACAAGTACAACCTTCCCTTTAAGACTCAAAATCACACACAAGGGATTGATGTCAGTTTATGGTCTATACGACCCTCTTGAATGTTGATCTCTAAAGACTAGACATCAGGATTCCTCTATGAAATGATCCTGGTCTTCCAAATTACAATTCACAAATATGCTCCAGGGAGTCAGTACAGGCTTCGAGTTTCTTTGGTTTGATGGTAATTATCACCTGGCCTGCAAAATCCAAGGTCTTTGCTTGCTCATAGGTGGTTGATTGCAGATAAAAATATGATGAGAAAAGTCACATTCCCACAGACATAAATCACCAACACTGCCTTTTTAAAAGCATGACCCTGAAAGAAAAATTGAGATATGAAAGAAAGTACTACCATTAAAGTTGTGTCAATAAACAAGAAAAGGACTTACCTCTGCTTCAGCTGCAGTAAATGACTGAAGGATCTGAATTCTAACATCATCCAATATTTCCTCTGTCGAGAACAACAAAAATTTACAAGGACAGTGTTATGCAGGTAAATTTGTAGTGTTCACCAATTTCCAGGGTATAAATTCTCCTATTTCAAGATACTAAATGTTGCAAACTTCCTGAATATTTAAGCCTCTCACAAATTGTGACAAGCTGGCTACAGCACACACTTGTCAAAGGACTTAAAATATACCCTCTTCTTCTAGTCAATAACACCACATCGAAGTCCTAACAATCTAAGTTGTTTGCTTTTTTAAATTTTATTTTTTTAACTCACAAATAAAATTGTATATATTTATGGTGTACCGCACAATGTTCTGATATATGTATATATCGTGGAAAGGCTAAATCAATCTAATTAATGTGATAATGATCAAAGTTTTACTCCATATGTATTTTAAACAGTAGGCCATAATTCAGTGGTCATCAAAAGCCGCATGTATGTAACCTTATCAAGAACCAAAAGTGGCAGGCAGGACTACTCAGCTCCTAAAAGCCTCCCAGGCTCATAGGTTCACAACATATAAACTAAAGAACAAAGAGTTTTTGTCTGTAGAAGGCCAACCTCACTTATTTTGGGGGCTGAAAACTAGATAAGACACAGAGGACTCTTCGCCTGGTTATATATTTCTGTACATGGCAACCCGACCTTGTCACAGTAAGTCTGTCAAGTCGGCAAGTTGTCTACAGTTCTGCCCCGTGTCGACTTTGAGTGTCTTCTTCCTCCAACACAGGCACAGTTCCCTAATTCCAGGCACTCAGAATTCCTAGTGTGTACCGGCTCCAAATCAGACCAGCACACAAAGAAAAAGTACTTAAAAAGAAGACTTCTCTGAAAACTAAAATCTTTCCTTTATATTTTATTCACAAATTCTAATACTAATGAATGTAAAAAAACAAAGACAGAAAATGTCCACAGTTTCTACCACTGGCTGAGTAATCACAACAGAAATTTTTAATGAGCCACCATGTAATAGTCAACCATTAGTATCAGGAAATTATTTATATTCCAATAGTTTGTGTAAAAGTGATTCGACATAACATGGCTGTTTGAGCAGGTTACCTTTTCGAGAGAGTCGATAAGCATGTATCTCCAGAACAATCTCGGTCCCGACATGCCAGGCTACAAACCCAATCATTGCATAGGTTTTCCATGGATCAGGAAGATTCAGTCCTGGTAAATCCATTCCCAGGAAGATTGCTGCCACTAAGCGTAAAAGAGAAAAAATTATATTCAGATGTACTCCCCCCCAAGAGAGAGAACTGTGTGTATGTACATGTGTGTGAATTACATCCAGTAAAACATGCTAAAGGAGTTTATGAGATGAGTGAGATTAATGTTTAAGACCAAACAGTTAATTTAGTCTCTTTTTTATTGTAAGGCCAAATGGTGCAAGATGGGAAATTATAATTCTGATCTACCATTGTTAAAAAAGAGGCACCCAAACTTTCTAGAAAGTTTTAAGTCTGCAATGTAGGAAGGGAGAAAAGTATGGAAACCTTGCTGATTGTCCTCCCTCTTCCACAGACTACAGAATCCCACAGACTGTAGAAATGTTAGGGGAGGAGTTACCTGCTTACGTATTTATTATAGAATGCGTCACAATGTACTGGATAATCATACTCGACTTTTGAAAACCACGCTACCCTGGCAGCACCATGGAGAGGACCTGGAGGTGGAGGGCTCGGACCCAACAGACCACTCAACCCCACTCACAAATGACCCTCACCTTGAACTGCTCAAATGTTTGATCATCAGCATAGCATATGCTGCCAGCAAAGGCAAAAGCAAAAAAAAGTCTTAAAAAGGAGAGTTTTAAAGTCATTCGTAAATCCTTAAACTTAAAACTGACAGAGTGACTAAGCAGTTACCTCTAGAAATTACTTTCTGGATTTTAATGTTTAAGGCTGATTTCTCCTTAACAACCAATTACCCCAATTACTAATGCATCTAAAAATCATTTAAGCCAAATTACAACTTGCAATATAAACAACCAGCAATTATATATGCATAAGTGGCATCACAATTACTCACCTGCTATTATTCTAGCAGCTGTTCCCATACTCCAGTGAGTCCAGTTAAACATTTGCCTTCTACCAAAATAAAGAACCAGACAGTATTCTTAAAAGTGATGGAACTACAATTAGTTCCTAAAAGAATAAAAAGCATGTGATTTCCCCTATTGCCTGAAAGTTAGGTATCTAAAATACATTTTAAAGTCTTTCAAAGTAAATACAATTTATCACTGAATTTTACAAAATGCAAATGTTTCCAGTTGAAAAGGAATTAGTTTGCCAATTAATAATACCCACATGAAGAGCATTTATATATAAAAATTATACCTTGGGTCATGTAAAGGTGGCCTGAAGGCTGCCAGAAGAGTCTGCAGAACTGCTAAAGCCATCACTACACAGCCGAGGTACGGGTGGTAACCTGCACGCTAAACACAGGCATTTCATGATAGTGGTCTCGATCTCTCTCACCAATTTAAATTCTTAACTTAAAAGGAATACACAGATGTATTCTTAGGGTTTTTCCATGGCTTTAAATATTCAATAAAGATATAATAATAATAACAGGCAACATTCACGGAGTATACACTTTGAATCAGGGACATACTTTACACACATTATCACTAATGCTCAAAACAATGCTTGACAGTGGTTATCAATACCCCAGTTTTACAAATGGGGAAACTGAGGTTTATAGAGATCAATTACTGTGTCCAAGGCCACACAGCATGTAAACGGCTGTGGTGAAATCCAGGTATAGAATGAGGCCTCTCCCCCATCAGGATGTTAGATGACCACCAACACCAGGACAGCCATTTGCAGCCCAACTAGGACTAGTTAGTGTCCACATGTTGACAGCAATCATCCCAGAAGTATTATAATGATTTGTTATAAACACAAGTATTATAAATATATTATAATGATTTGGTCTCTCTGTGTTTCCCTAAGCTGTGTGTTCTGCATGATTCTCTGTAACCCTGGAGCTTAACAGAGTCTTGGTTACTCAATAAATTGTTGGTTAAGTAAATAATCTGTATAGCCACTGTATTAAAAGCTTATCTCCTCTGTTCAGAATGAGAATCTAACCCCCCCAAAAAAATCAACCCAGTAACTCGACAGTTTCTGCTACACCCCTTCCTTAGTGATGTTTCATGCCCGCTCAAAATAGCATTGTTGCATTGGAGCAGTTTGTAAAATAACTTCACTTAAACACTTAATGGAAGCACTAAGAAGATGCACTAACCTATGATATGCTTAGAGGGACACAGTCTGTAATCACTGACTCCCATGCTCAGATACATTATAAATCTATGATCTAGAACAGGCATATAGTGGTTTCTAAGCCACGATAGGAAGTTTTTGTAAATAGGAACTAAATGCTGACAAAAGAGCAATATAAAAACACTTTCAAACCATGGACTCAGTTATACATGGATAAAATTATAACCTTGACTGTAGAGATACATAAAGGACCTCTATCTAATTTTAAAAAGAAAACAATAACAGTAGCAACAACAAAATTCTTATATGTGCTTAGAATGTGCTGGGAAGTATCCTAAGTTCTTTCAGTTAATTAATCCCCAATCCTCACAGACAGCCTATGACATAGATACTATACCATCCCCACCTTACAGATGAGTAAACTGAGGGACAGAGAAGTTAAGTAATGTGCCCAAGATGTCCCAGGGAATAAATGATGATGCCAGAACTTGCATCCAAGTAGTCCAGCTGTAGAATAATGCTCTTAACCTTTATACTATCCAATTCATAAACTGCAAAGACTACACACTACAAAATGACAAAATATGTGTTACCCTTGTCCCAACTACCTGAATAAAATAAGGTTCCAATGTCTCAATTCATATCAGAAAGTTTTCATAATTTCTTTTTTAAAAGTTGGTTGATTGATCCATCAATCAACTAAAACGCAGGAGGGTGATTTCCTAGTAATATCTGTAACCCAAGATACATTAATCTTATTCCTTGTGGGTTTTCATAATTTCTTTTTTAAAAGTTGGTTGATTGATCCATCAATCAACTAAAAAGCAGGAGGGTGATTTCCTAGTAATATCTGTAACCCAAGATACATTAATCTTATTCCTTGTGGCACCAGCCCAAACTCTGAAATGTTAAATTTTGATATCAAATTCTGACTGGCTATAAAATTTGAAGAGTGTAATGGAAGCACAGACTCTGAACTTAGGTATGTCACTTATGCCTTAGTCATTTATTTACTGAATGCCTCTTATGTACCAGAATCTATTCTGAGTGTCTGGGGTACACTAGTGAATATACCAGCAAATATTCCAGCTCTCACAGAAGTTACATACCAGTGTAGGAAGGCAAAGATAAAAACATAATAAATAAGTAAATTACAAGAAATGACATAAGGTAGTACTATATATAGCAGGGCAGAACCCTCTGAGAAGTTATGATTTCAGCAAAGACTGGAAGAAGGTGAAGGAGTGAGGGAAGCATGTGCCGGGCAGGAGGAAGAATCTGTGCAAGGACTACACAGCAGGAGCATGCCTGGCACGTTTACAGACAAGCAAGGAGGCCAGAGTGAAATGGATGGCCTAGACCCAGAGGAGGAGGAGGACGTCAGTTCGGAGAATAACTGGGGCCAAATCATGATGTCATTGGAAGGACTTTGGCTTTTACTCTGAGTGAAATTAAAAGACATTAGAGAAATCAGTCTGAGGCACAGGAATGACATGATCTGATTTATATTTCTTAAAAAATCACTGTGCCGTCTTTGTTAAAAATAGACTGTGCTGGAGCAAGGGTTGAAATGGAGAGGCCAGTTGGGTGGCTACCGCAGAAGTCCAGGCAAAAGATTACGGTGACTCAAACCCATGTATTTTACCAGCGATGGTGGTAAAAAGTGTTGGGTTATAGATGTATTTTAAATGTAGAGCCAATAGGATATCCCAACGGATTTGATATGGGATGTGCACAAAAGCACAGTTAAGAATAATTCCTTCTAGTGATGAGCAAGCCTTTAAAAAAAGGAATAATTCCAAGGCTGTAGTCTAAAGATGAAATTCCAACAGCTAACACAGAGATGGCAGCAGGTGGAGAGGACAGGGAGAAAAGATCAGGAATTCTACTTTGGACACGCTAAATTTGAGACGTCATAGACATGCAAATAGAGGTCCTGAGCTTTACATGAGCTAGATGTGTGTGTCTCAAGCCAGGGAGGAGGGCTGGGCTGGAGATAAACATTTGGGAATAAGCCTCAGTTTCTTCATTTATGACAAGGGATTACTATTAATACCTACTTCATTTGAGATTTGAATTTGATAACACCTGTGAAGCTCCTAGCACAGCCAGTCACATAGTAGGACTACTACTTACATTAGCTCAGTGGTAATCATAGTAGTAATTAGAGAAAACTACTTACATTGTTCATGTTCCTCAAACATCACACTTTGAATTTTTACCACTCTACAGTGAGAAAAACTCACTAAAGCTATAGTGTGTATACAACCTTTAATGCAGCCTAAAAATACATTTCATTCCCAAGTCGTCTGCAGTGACATCTTCACCCCACACCTGACCCCCAACCATGTAAAGGAGTCATCAGACGATTCAAAAAGGAAAGAAAGAGGGACACATGTAGAAACATGAATATCTTTTTACCCATCCTTTGAGAATAAAACAGCAATCTTCTTTGATATCTAAAGGAATTTTTATAAAAACATCCTGTTCAACATATAGTTACCCAACTCCAGCCTCCTCTGTATATAAAAGGCAAAACGAAAGCAACGCAGGTGAGGGCAGACGTGGTGAGCATGAGCATCCGGTGCACCTGCAAGGTGAGATGACAAAGCGAGCAGACGGTTAACTCTGAGAGAGAGAGGAGCTGGTGTCACAACGGAAGATCACGGTGAGATTCACTGAAGGCACGCACTCAACTGACACCTAATCACAGTCAGTGGTCGGTAAAAAACCCCTCGGTCTTCCACTGCACTTTAAAGGAAGCCCTTAGCTGCCAATCCTCATCATTCAAACGTACTTGCCAAGACTTCACCCGCACAGAGCAGCAAGAATGAACACTCCACACCCAGAGCACGCTTACTTGCCAAGCTCTTCATTTCCTTCCAAAGATACTTATTAAGCTCTACCACCAAGTACAGTTCTATACCAGGGGCAGTGAGATGGCAGGGAATCAGAAAATACTGTCTCCGGAGGAGCTTAAATATAATTGAGTAGATAAGCAAAAAATATATAAAATGTGTAATTCATTGTACAAATCAAGAGATTAAGAGTGAAAACAGGCACTGTTAATTGATTATGCCAAGATAAGTGTCTAGGCCAAAACTATCCTGGGGAAAGTAGACATACAGTCTCCCTATGTCTATGTATACTTCACTCTCTATATACACACGTACGTGCACACACACCCTATACATCACGTGCACACACACCCTACACACCCTGTATACGTTTATACATACACACACACACACATCATAGTTTTAAAGGCAGTAGAATATACTGACTCTTAGAGAGAAGACATAAAGAGTTTTCCAGTTGGGAATATCCATGTGAGCAGATGAGAGAGTGAGAGAGCACGCACCAGTGAGAGAGCGCGCACAAACGAGAGAGCACACACATATGAGAGAGCACACACATATGAGAGA
>NW_007754016.1:0-370 GCF_000696425.1 Galeopterus variegatus
CACGTCTCCATTCTCTTCCAGCTGTGACTACTAAGGGACTACTGTCCTACCGTGCTTCTACCAGAACTACAACCACTGCCGCAGCACCACAGACACCTTACTCTCTAACACTGCTGAACTGCTAGCAATATCTTGAAGGTACCATGTTCTTTTAAATTCTTACCCACGTGTGTCTTACACACAGTTACTCTACTGATCCTTGAAAGATAAAGTCCTCTCCATCTTTGTAACTCTAGTTTATAAGACAGTGCACAAAATAAGAATTCTGTAAAGTTTGACAATTTAGTTAGTTAATGATGTAATGTTTCCTGAATTGTCCTTTCTTCCCTTCTATTAGCTACCACCACCTTGTCCTCCAAGATTCAGTCTA
>NW_007754016.1:1743-2271 GCF_000696425.1 Galeopterus variegatus
GTTTATTGATTTGCATATGCTGAACCATCCTTGCATCCCTGAGATGAATCTCACTTGACCACGGTGAATGATTTTTTTAATATGTTGCTGTATTCTGTTTGCTAGTATTTTGTTGAGGATCTTCACATTTGTGTTCACACAGTTTTTTGGAAGAGTTGGAAAAGAATTGGTATTAGTTATTCTGATTTAAATGTTTGGTAGAATTCAGCAGTAAAGCCATCTGGTTCTGGTGTTTTCTTTGCTGGAATACTGTATTACTCCTTCAATCTCATTACTCATTATTGGTCTGTTTATGTTTTCTGGTTCTTCATGTTCAACCTTGGTAAGTTGTATGTGTCCAGGAATTTATTCACTTATCCTAAGTTTTCCAGTTTGATCACACATAGTTGCTCGTAGCAGTCTCTTATGATCCTTTGTATTTCTGCAGTATCAGTTGTAATGTATCCTTTTTCATTTCTGATTTTATTCATTTGAGTGTTCTCTTTTTTTTCTTCATTAAGCTAGCTAAAGGTTTATCAGTTTTGATTA
>NW_007754016.1:4062-4530 GCF_000696425.1 Galeopterus variegatus
TATACATTTCAAATTGTTATATCTTCTTCCTGAATTGATCCTTTTATCATTATATAATGACTTTCCTTATCACTTTTTACTTTCCTTGGTTTGAAGTCTATTTTATCTAAGTATAGCTACTTCTGTTCTTTTTTGTTTCCATTTGCATAAAATATTTTTTTCAATCCCTTCACTTTCAGTCAGTGTGTGTTTTATAGGTGAAGTGAATTTCTTGTAGGCAGCTTATTGTTGTTCCTTGTTTTATAATCCATTGAGCCACTCTGTGCCTTTTAGTTGGGGAATTTAATCCATTTATATTTGGGGTTATGATTGATATAAAGGGACTTCTTACTGCCATTTTGTTGCTTTTGTCTGGTTGTTCTGTTGATCCTTTCTTCTTTTTTTCTGACTTTACAGTCTTCCTTTGTGATTGGGTGGTGGTTTTCTCTAGGACTGTATTTCAATTTCTTACTATTTATTTTTAGTATG
>NW_007754016.1:5962-7660 GCF_000696425.1 Galeopterus variegatus
TGAAGGTTAGTTTTGCTGGATATAGAATTCTTGGTTGGCAGTCTTCTTCTCTCAGCACTCTGAATATATCATCCCATTCTCTTCTGGCCTGTAGGGTTTCTACTCACAAATCCGCTCATCACATTTTACTGTTTTCTTGTGTAACTCTCAACATCCTGAAGGTATACACGTGGTCATGACAGCAGTCAAAGAACATTATTTATCTGTCCCAATTCACTGTAGAGAAAAACTTGTTTCTTTTAAATGCTCTAAAATTTGCTTATAAACAATCCAGTGGGTGGAGGAAAGTAGGTGAAGGAAAAAATGAGGCAAGCATGATCATGAAATGATAATTAATGAAGGTGGTTGATGGATGCTGTCCTGGTTGAAGCTGCTGTAACAGAATACCACATACTGAGTGGGTTACACATTCATGTCTCACAGTTCTGTAGGCTGGGAAGTCTAAGATCAAGGTGCTGGCAGATTTGGTGTCTAGTGAGGACACTCTTCCAGTTTGTAGATGGCTGTTTTCTCGTTTCCCTACGTGACAGAGAAATAAAAACCTCTGGTCCCTTCTTTCTTATAAGGACACAAACCTCATTATGAATGCTCTGCACTTATGACCTAGTCTAACCTTAATTACCTCCCAAAAGCCCAACTCCAATTATCATTATACTGGGGATTAGGATTTCAACATATGAATTTCAGAGGGATGAAAACACTCAGTTCATGGCAGGTTCCTACATGTTCAGTTCTCTGTTTGCATGTGTTGACATTTTTTCAAGATAAAGTTTTTAGAATTCACCACAAATAATTCCAGTAGTTCCTAGTGGGTGTTCTATGATCTAGTCATCTTAGGTACTCTAACATCTATAATTTGTATTCTGAATTGCCTCCTATTTCAGCTCACTATATGTTTTTTAAAAACTCTATCATATAATATTTAAAGGAAAGCAGCATGTTTATGTTTGTAATGCATTATAATGTAAAAGACTCTTATTCCAGATTGTATGTGTTTAAATAGTATTTAGTCGGATTCTATTACAAACCATATGGAAAGCCCTATAGGAAAGAACTGAGACCATTACTGTAAACTACATTTTGTGAGTTAGGTTTTTTCTGAGTTTAAACTAATCATTCACTGATAGTTTGTACCTTTGGAAGGATCACTAACTTATTCAGGTCACAACAGTACTATTTTACTCCTTGGTCTTTAAGGCTAAACAGATTTTTTTAAAAAATGCTTTCTTTTTTACTAATCAATGATAAATGATTTTACTTTTGATTCCTTGCCATTCTCAGAAAAATACAGAAGCCAAACATGATAACATTTAGGCTTTTTTTTTATTATTATTTGTGAATTTTGGAAATGTATTTTATTCTTTGCTTTGTGTGTGTGTGTGTGTGTGTGTGTGTGTGTGACTGGTAAGGGGATCGGAATCCTTGGCTTGGTGTCGTCCGCACAGCGCTCAGCCAGTGAGCGCACCGGCCATCCCTAAATAGGATCCCAACCTGCTGCCTTGGCGCTGCGCCACTGCGCTCCCAGCACCGCACTCTCCCGAGTGAGCCACGGTTTGGCCCTATTCTTTACTTCTTTAAAACTGTCCAGTATAACTCAACACCTGTGCCCAAGTTTAAAGATCTTTGGAAAGGGATTTTTTAAGTGAATATAGTTGTTAAGCTTTATTGAAGTATAGCTATTATATAGAATATGGCACA
>NW_007754016.1:7954-8226 GCF_000696425.1 Galeopterus variegatus
GTGTGTGTGTGTGTGTGTACACATGTATGTTAAGAACACCTAACTTGACCTCTATTCTCTTAACATAATTTAAAGTGCACAATTCTTTATGGTTAACTACAGGAACTATGTTTAAGGCAGATCTCTAGAACTTCATCATCTTGCATAACTGAAACTTAATATCTGTTTAGCAGCAATGACACAAAGTCAGTAAACACAGCCTTGCATTTTCCTGTATGGCTTCAAACTTCTGAGAGTTCGACTCCCCAAAGAATCAAGTTAGTAAAACTCAA
>NW_007754017.1:0-3298 GCF_000696425.1 Galeopterus variegatus
AGTATTGAGCCTTAATTTTAGTCCTTACACCACAGGCACATAGCAAATACTCATAAATACATGCTAAACAAGAGAATGAATGAATGTGCTGGTAGGGGAAGCATTCTAAGACCTCGGAGTCTGCCATATTTGGTCCATGACATTAGGCAAGTCACCAAACATCTTAGCTGCATTTCAGTCATTTATAAAATGTATAAAATAGGAATAGTAATATCTTGCATATTTAGCTCAGAAGGTTGTTTGGCAGAATAAAATTGTTAACACATGAAGACAACATGCCAAGTCCTTTGAGAGAACGAACAGATCCTGCATGTTCTGGCCACAGTCTACCTGTCAGGCTTTACCTTATACTCAGCTCCCTTACATTCTTTCCACTCCAGGCACACTGGCCTTTTTTCAATAGATGGCTCCACAATCCTTCATGCTTGAGCAATGGAAGGTAAGGCATTCCTTTTTAAATGCTTTCAAAGCACCCCAGACTTGTCCTTTTATCACTTTCTACAGCTCAAGTTGAGATTGTTTGTTTGATGTACATTTCCTGAATGCCTGGCACACAGTAAGTGCACAACAAATGTTTCTGCATGAAATAAAACAGAATGTGATAACAGCTGTAAAAGCACACTTAGACATTATAAGCACTGTACATGGTTAAAAGAGCAAAAATATTATCTTTTGATCCCCCTTCAGTTGTGGAGAGAGTCCACCTCCACCATCCTGTCTGCCTCTTCCTCTCCCTGCCTCATTGCTGTGGTGGATTCTGCCTTGCAGAGCAGGAAGACTTGACTGGGGCTAGTGGGTCATATGGCTTTTTCTACTGTTCCCCACCCAAGAGCTGGCTTTTGCCAGAACAGCCATACCAACCATTCATACAGTAAGAGGGAAGTTTTCAGCATTAATAGATGACTATTCCTGTACAATGAAAGGGGAATTTGACATAGCCAGAAAAGTCTGTAAGAAATCAGTTCTCCCAACTATTATAGGTCACAGATTATTATGAAAATTTCCCAATTTTTTGAGAGCTCTACACAAATTGAGGAATCTTATTGCTGGGAGGGGCAGTGGAACTCATCTAGCCTGATCATTTTATATATCAGATGAAGAAATAGAGACCCATAAATGACTTGCCCAAAGTTGTGACATTATCCGATCTCTAGACTTACATATTTTTCCTCTGTTTTTTCCAGTGTTCCTTCCTTTCACGTGCATGAATGTGTCTAACACAATATTAAGGATGGCAGTTCCCACAGTGACATGTAAGAAAATTAACAGAAGCAAAGCAACATCATTTTTTTCATACTGAAATGATATGAATTTTAAAAAATTCTTACAAATATTTGTGGGTATTTTTGCCACCAAATGGGGTAAAATCTTTTCTTCAAGGGAAATTCTTCTCACTGAAGAAGTAACTGAGTGGCAAAGATTTAAAACATGTAGTTTTAATGATCAATAAAGCAACCAGAGCACCTTAAATGAGTAACTGTTATTAGGTTAAACCACTAAAATTGCCATCTTTGTAGGTCAAAAACAATCTAATCTTGCCAAGTTCAGCTGGTTAATGTGCTGCACAGAAGTGGAAGTAAAACATTCGGTTTTTGCTTTTAAGATGTCTACATATTCTTGACGAAAAAAAAGTTGAAAAGCTACAAACAAAACAAAACTTACAACCCAGGGCAGTAGTTGGGGTGGGTGGGGCTAAACTGTGCAGCATTGTTTTTTTGTGCAATGTTATGTGATTACATTTCAGTGGGCTATATATATCAAAACAGCTTATTTTTCAAGTACCTATTTTCAACAACGCCTTGCCAAATCACCATTTCCTGACCTTTAATGACATATTTGAGTAAATTCCAATAACTTTAATTTATTAAACTTGGGCCAGTCCTATTACCATTGCTTTTCCAATATTTCTTCTTTGATAACCCCAACATTTTCATGAGTTAGGTACTGTTAAATTTATTTCTCATTGATAAAAAAATCTCAGGTTCAAATAAGTTAAGAGACAGCCCCAACTCAAATAAGTTAAGAGACAGCCCAAAACTAGTCCTCGTCTAGTATATGGAAAAACTCCAGATGTACATGCTACCTCCTAGGTAAGGAAATTAGAACTCCTTGTGTAAGAAATAGTAATAGGCAGGGCCGGCCCCATGGCTCACTTGGGAGAGTGCGGTGCTGGTAGCGCCGAGGCTGCAGGTTCGGATCCTATATAGGGATGACCGGTGCGCTCACAGCGCTCACTGGCTGAGCGTGGTGCGGCCGGTCTCAAAAAGGACAAAAAAAAAAAAAAGAAAAGAAAAGAAATAGTAATAGGCAGTCACCAGAGCCAACTGGGTTGAAGGACAATGATGGTAAAACTGGAAGACTGAGATGGACACAAAGTATCATGCTGAAGTTAAACATAGAATTTGAAAGTCCAGGAAGAAATTTTTAAAAAGGAAACAAAATGACTCCAATATGTCAAGGCTGGGAGACTGGGAAAGTGACGTTATCATCTGCAGAAACTTCAGTCAATAACAAAACTGGCTTGAGAGAGAGCGGAGGTGATGAATTTGGTTACTAGCGCTCTTTGAAATAAATATCATGAATAGTGAAACTAGTGTTTTCAAGGCCTAGGAAAACATTTTATTTTGCAAACGTTTGCCTGGCCTCACATAGCCATTGTTCAACCTATAGCTAGCTGCCTCCAATAACTTCTCTAAGCTGTAAATTTTCCCCAAGGACACTTCAGGAAAGTAATGTGCCTTCCCAGTATACTCACAGGTATACAAGGCCTTCTGGCTTCTATACTGGAGGCTATTACCAGGGACAGTATTACTGATTTCTAATGAGCCACACGGTTCCACAGACCCGTGCCATGCTGCTATTTTGACAGACCTCCCAGAGCACGCTGTTGTAAGTTATGCAAGGTCAAGGCTGATTATGACTTGTATAAACTGCACTGTCTAACTGATCTCATGTTCTAATGCAGACAGAAAAATTCAGTGAACCTTGAACAAATTCAACCCTATACACTTACTGGGCATCTGCTCTAGGGTCAGGCACCAGCTGGGTTAAGTGTAAGAGCTACAAAGCTGAATAACACATTTTCTTCTTTCAAGAAATTTACATCCAAGCCTGAACATAGACAATGAAATGAATACTAGGGGTCTTCAGAAAGTTCATGGAAATGCATATTATAAAAAACCTATGCATGGATTGAAAGAATTTTTACACCAAAATAAACTCTTTTTTTTTTTTTGTCTTTTTTGAGACCGGCCGCACCGTGCTCAGCCAGTGAGCGCACCGGCCATCCCTATATAGG
>NW_007754017.1:4863-5595 GCF_000696425.1 Galeopterus variegatus
TTGACTTTCTGGAGGACCAAAGAATGATAACATCTGCTTATTATGAGAGTGTTTGGAGAAACAGCCAATGTTTTAGCAGAAAAATGCTTGGGAAAGCTTCTCCAGAGAGTCCTTTCCCACAATAATGCCCTTCCTGCTCATTCCTCTCATCAAACAAAGGCAATTTTGCACAAGTTTCCATGGAAAATCATTAGGCTTCCACATTACAGTCCTGATTTGGCTCCTTCTGACTTCTTATTGTTTCTTAATCTTATAAAATGCTTAAATGGCACCCATTTTCCCTCAGTTAATAATGTACAAAAAGACTGTATTGACATGGTTAAATTCCCAGGACCCTCGGTTCTTTAGCGGTGGACTAAATGGCTCTTATCATCACTTATAAAAGTGTCTTGAACATGATGGAGCATATGTTGGGAAATAAAGGTTTTTTTTTTTCCATTTTTCTATTAACTTTTGAAAGTCCACTTGTAAGTACCCTAACAAACATTAAGTTCTAGAGGAGATTTAGACATAAAGGATGAGTGAGCAGTTGATTCTAGCAATATAGTAAAACAGGTCAAGGAAAGAACATGATAGCACATTTAAGTAAAGACCTGTCTATAAGAACAAGTGCTTATAAAAGGATAGGGACAAGAATTATCCAGAAAAGACAGGAAAGACACTCAATTCTCAAGTTTAGATTGCATATATCATTTTATACCAATTTATTCAATTCCCTAAACCAGGAGTCTG
>NW_007754017.1:7314-8226 GCF_000696425.1 Galeopterus variegatus
GCTGTAATTTTTCTTGTGACTCAAAGGTACTTTGATGGCTTATATGAATGATTTTGAAACTATGTCTTACAAATGGTAGATATTATTATCTGTCTGACATTTCCATCTGGTCAATTGCTTTCAGGTGGCTTCAACAAAATGATGATGATCCAAAGCCAAAATAAGATAAAGGCTCCTGATACGTGTCTTCCAAGTCATATTCTCAGTATTTTGTAGATACTTCTTTACTGCCTGCTCACCCAGCTCAGGAGCCCTCTCCCATCCCGCACATATGTGTTCACACACACACATACACACTCACTGCTGGGCAGCCCGGTGCCTCCATTAGACATGTGAACCNCACACACACACATACACACTCACTGCTGGGCAGCCCGGTGCCTCCATTAGACATGTGAACCTTGAAAGGGAGTTGATCTCTCACTTGAGCCATCTCATAAATCACTTAACCTTCTTCCTTTGATACACATTAACCTTTGGTCTTTAATTTCTTCCTTTTCACTTGATTTTATGACCTGCTCTCTCCATAAAGCCTTTTTATGAGGATTTGTATAGAAATGACTCCCTAAAAATAAATTTCAATTTATATTTGACTATGATGATTCTAGACTATAACGTTAGGTTTAAAATATCATGCTCCAAACACATACTCATAAATAAGTGAACTAATGAAAACCAAAACACTTCTAAGAGTTTGGAATATTCTCATGTATTCCTTATTCTACTGAGGGTTTTTGTTTGGTTCTTTGTTTGTTTTTGCCTTCCTCTGGTCAACAAGTAATTGCTGAAGAACCAACAAAAAACAGTAGTATTTTGTGAAGTTAGGAACTGAAACCTTCTACCCACAAGAGCAAGAATTTCAAGGCTTTGTTTCTGTGGGGGCATCTAGCCAGCCTTTCACATGCATATGCA
>NW_007754018.1:0-1335 GCF_000696425.1 Galeopterus variegatus
AGCCCCCTTGGCCTGCATAGTGCTATGGTCCCCCTGGCCTGGCCTGCCTGTGAGAGAACCCCTGGCATGGCCTGCCCTGGGGGTCTCTTAGAAGCAAGCCAGGTCAGGCCAGGGCAGCCCTGAGGTGAGCCCAGGCAGTGGGTCTCCTCTGTAAACCTGGTCAGGCCCACCCATCGTGGATGGGGCCTTTAGCACGGGGCCTGCCAGGGACCGTTAGTGGCAGGCCAGGAGAGTCCAGGGGCACCGTTAGTGGTAGGGCAGGACAGGCAGGCCAGGGCGTCTCTTAGAGGCAGGCAAGGCCCGGGAGCTCTGGGGGGGTCTTTCTTTCTTGGGGGCCCAAGGGGAGTCCAGACCAGGGCCTCCTGCCTGTGAATGGCAGGGCAGGCCAGGAGGGACATAGGTGGGCTAGAAAAGAGAAGGAAAGAAGAAAAGAGAGAGAGGGCCCCCCGAAAGAAAGAAGGAGAGAACGAAAGAAGGAAGGAAGGAAGGAAAGAAAGAAGGAAGGAAGAAAAGACAGGAACAGAAAGAAGGGAGGGAAGGCAGGGAGGGAGGAAGGCAGGAAGGCAGGAAGGGAGGAAGGCAGGGAAGGACAGAAGGCAGGGAAGGGATGAAGGCAGGAAGGCAGGAAGGGAGGAAGGCAGGGAAGGCCGGAAGGCAGGGAAGGGAGGAAGGCACGGAAGGCCAGAAGGGAGGAAAGGAGGAAGGCAGGGAAGGCAGGAAGGCCGGAAGGCAGGGAAGGCCGGAAGGCAGGAAGGCAGGAAGGCAGGAAAGGAGGAAGGCAGGAAGGCAGGAAGGGAGGAAGGGAGGAAGGCAGGAAGACAGGACGGCAGGAAGCAGGGAGGGAGGGAAGGCAGGAAGGGAGGAAGTCAGGGAAGGCCGGAAGGCAGGGAAGGGAGGAAGGCAGGAAGACAGGAAGGCAGGAAGCAGGGAGGGAGGGAAGGCAGGAAGGGAGGAAGTCAGGGAAGGCAGGGAAGGCAGGAAGGCAGGGAGGGAGAGAAGGCAGGGAAGGCAGGAATGCAGGAAGGGAGGAAGGCAGGAAGCACGGAGGGAGGGAAGGAAGGAAGGGAGGAAGTCAGGGAAGACAGGGAAGGCAGGAAGGCAGGGACGGCTGAAAGGCAGGACGGCAGGGAGGGAGAGAAGGCAGGGATGGCAGGAAGCGAGGAAGGCAGGAAGGCAGGGAAGGGAGGAAGGCAGGAAGAAAAGTGCTCACCTGTGGCCCCCCTGGCCTGGACTGACCTGCCTGTAAGTAACCCCCTGTTCTGACCTCCCCTGGACTTCCAGTAAGGGCTCCCCTGGTCTGGAGACCATAGGGACCCCAAGAAAGAAAGAAAGAAA
>NW_007754018.1:2791-3830 GCF_000696425.1 Galeopterus variegatus
GCTAAGCACACTTGGTGCTAAGGGCCTCCATGGCCAGACCTACTATTCAGGGCCCCCTTGCCACTAATGGCCCCCCTTGTGCTAAACACCTGCCAGGCCTGCCCAAAGTGCTTCCTTGGCCTGGACTGGCACTAAGGGGTCACCTGGTTGGCCTGCACCTGGGGCCTTCCTGGTCTGGCCTGGTACTAACAGCCCCACTGACCTTGCCTGCCCCTGTGGACCACCTAGAGTGGCCTGGATTGCTCCTAGGTCACCCTGTCCTAGACTGACGTGCCACTAGGACTCCCTTGGCCACATCGTCCTACCCCAACTCCCCCCTAACCTAGCCTGGACCTAGGACCCTGCTGGTCTGGCCCAGCCTGGCTCAAAGCCAAGGACCACCTGACCTGTCCTGGGCTGCTGAAGGGCTCTGCTGGCCTGTCCTGGTATGGCACTCTGGGCCACCTCTGTCCTGGCCTCATCTGCCACTATGGGCTCCCCTGCCTGTGCTTCCCTTCCACTAAGGGCACTCATGGCCTGCCCTGACCCTGTGCCCTCACCTGCCATTAAGGGCTGCCCTAGGCAGACATGCTAGGGCCAGCCTGGTTTTCCTGACTGAGAACCCACTAATTGTCCTGCATAGGGCCTACCATTACTACTCTGCCCCTAGTGGGCCACTGTCATAGGTCCATCGTGCCGCTAAGTGCCTGCCCTTGAGTGGCCTGTTCCTGGGCTTCTTTGGCCTCTCTCGGTGGTAAGAGCCTCCTGGCATTCCTCTAAGAGATCACCTGGCCTGGTTTGCCCTGCCACTAAGGAACCTCTTTGAATGGCCTGGCCCACAGCCCCCTTGGCCTGCATAGTGCTATGGTCCCCCTGGCCTGGTCTGCCTGTGAGAGAACCCCTGGGCTGGCCTGGCCTGCCCTGGGGATCTCTTAGAAGCAGGCCAGGTCAGGCCAGGGCAGCCCTGAGGTGAGTCCAACCAGTGGGTCTCTTCTGTAGACCTGGTCAGGCCCACCCATCGTGGATGGGGCCTTTAGCACGGGGCCTGCCAGGGACCGTT
>NW_007754018.1:7937-8225 GCF_000696425.1 Galeopterus variegatus
GAAAGAAAGAAAGAAAGAAAGAAAGAAAGAAAGAAAGAAAGAAAGAAAGAAAGAAAGAAAGAAAGAAAGAAAGAAAGAAAGAAAGAAAAGAAAGAAAAAAAGAAAGAAAGAAAGAAAAGAAAGAAAGAAGGAAGGAAAGAAAAGGCTGTGAGGGAAGGAAGAAAGGCGAGGCAGGAAGGAAGGGAGAGCAGGGAAGGGAGGGAGGGAGGAAAGAAAGAAAGTAAAGGAAGGAAGGAAAGAGAAGGAAGGAAAAAAGGAAGGGAGGAAAGGAACGGAGGGAAGGAAGGG
>NW_007754019.1:0-875 GCF_000696425.1 Galeopterus variegatus
AGAAAAATCTCCAAAACATGTCCAAGATAGAATTACTTATTATCTTCAGAGAGATTCATGTGTTATTAGTTGCATTATAACATACAAATATCTCAGTTAGACAACATTATTTATTTAATCTCTTAGGCAGTGCATTATATTTAAAAAGTGGGGAGGGGACCTGATCCCTGCCCTTGTTGTACTTAAAAGCTAATCAATATACCCTGATAATTTACAGATAAATATTTACTGATACATATTTACAGATACAGTACAAAGAGAATACTTTAATAATGGCGGCATGGGGAGGGAGTAACCAGAAGAAGGCAGTGTTAATCAGGGAATATTCTTGCTCCTTTTTAAGGAAGAGGAAATTGAAGCAGAGAAGTTAGAGAATATCAAGTTAAAAAGATGTACATAAGCCCTGACTCTGCCTGTCTTTGGGGTCAAATGTCTGCTCTTATTTGACTATGGTCTCCATGTGTTTTTGCTTAGATTTCGGTAGAGAGTGCGTGATGGGTGAGCTCATCTGCCTTGGATAACGGGACCTTGTGTCAGCCTCCTCTTGTCCAATTTGCTTTGGCTTGAGGGGACAGTCAGGACCATGAAAGAGAAACATGGCTGACCATGTCTGCCCTTCAGCAGGTGCTTTGTGTTCCCACCAAAAGAGAATTCTTGGTGATTTTCAGAGAGGATGACATGGGCTGAACAGCTATCCCCAAATCGCTCTATCATTTTTAATAAGATTGGTTCTCATGAGCTTGTCCACAGCTCCATATGTCAGGCAAGACTAAAAGAGCTGGATTTTAAATGTGGAAGGGTTTATGATCTGGCTTCTTTTCTGAGTGCAAGAAGAATTTTTTTAAAAATTGAGTTTAAAATTATTTTTCACTTGC
>NW_007754019.1:1976-3039 GCF_000696425.1 Galeopterus variegatus
AGGCCAGGAGGAGGGTACTGTTTTCAGAAGAAGTAGATAGGGTATTAAACAAAAGAGAGACGTCCATCTTATTGAAGAAATAGTGAAGAAGCAAGATATCAAAGGAAAATGGCTTGTCAAGTTTTTTTAATATTTAGAAATAACCAAGATCAATTTCAAGGGTTATGTACTCTCCCTGACTTAAGGAAAAACTCCTTCATTCAGGGAAATCATTTAAAACTTTAATGATGTATCAAACCTTGGCCGTACAGCAGTGGCCGTCTGGTAGACGTGTGGCTTATTGTTCAATGCTTAACAGATTGCTAATAATAATTGTGCACTCATTATATATAAAGTACCCCCCTAGATTCTGGGATACGGGGAGGGAGTTGCAAAGATGAACAGGTCCCTACCTCAAGGAGTTTACACTTTATTAATCTGTAGAAGGTCAAACAATCTACAATGACTTGTTCAATTTAACATAAGGACTGATCATTTGTTAAAAAGGAAATTGTGAATTCATATTCCCATTATTTCCTCTAAACAATAATCGGTGGTCTTTTAAAACATTATGCTCTATAAAATGCATCACAACAATTTTTGTTCTGAACTAAGTCAACCTGAAGATGTCGGCAACCATACCCTGCGTACTGATCACGCATACTACCACCTGGTTACAGCTGTGTTTTTCTCTGTTTCTCACATGACTTTTGGGGAAAGATCAGCGAGAAAATGGGGAACGTAGACTAATTTTTATAAGATGTAGGTATACTTCCATGTATTATTATTATTATTAATTTTAAAGCCTTGTTTTTAAAAGCTGGGAGGCTGAGGAGTTGGAGAGGTAGGACGTTTGGGGGAGAGTACCAGCAGGTGGCGCTTATCTCCTCCGAGCAGGCTATTTGCTCTCAGCCAAAGATCCCGCAGGAATTAAGGGCGACTCTGAATCCAGTCAATGCAAGTGGCATGGAACACGCCATACTTAAGCGCCGGGTCCATGAAGGCACAAGTTCCAGCCTGTTGCCTAGGCCATCACACACCTGCATTACCACTCAAAAGACCGTCTCCCCTACTCCAAGGATTG
>NW_007754019.1:7601-8225 GCF_000696425.1 Galeopterus variegatus
TCTTTTCTGAGTGCAAGAAGAATTTTTTTAAAAATTGAGTTTAAAATTATTTTTCACTTGCTGATGAAATTGATCACTTTTCTCCTAACCGTCAACATTTTGAACTGAAAATATTTCTATTTCCTTCCTTTCCCCAATAATTTCAATTATGTTATTTCACAGAATTGGAAAATACCAAAGACAAAACATGAAAATAATCTGGTGCCATCATCCAAGTAGTTTGTAAAAGATTATTATCAGACTATCCAGAAATAGAATATATAGAAAAACAAGGGGGAATAAATAAATACAGTAAATATATTAATTAGAGCTCTTGGTTGCATTGACAGGAAATCAAATAAAATTGACTTAAGCAAAAAGTGGAATGTATTATGAATATAATGGATAGCTTGTAGAAACCAAAGATGAGAATCAGGGACAGTCGGAGCCTAGGTTTGAACACAGTCAGCATCCTCTGGGTGCTCTGTCATTTGGTTAGAAGTCCACTTCTGCACTAAACAACAATGGTCAGATGTAACAGCATGGCTTCTCCCAGGGCACTAAGGGTATAGAGTGGGGACAGGAGGCCAGGAGGAGGGTACTGTTTTCAGAAGAAGTAGATAGGGTATTAAACAAAAGAGAGAC
>NW_007754020.1:0-907 GCF_000696425.1 Galeopterus variegatus
CAAAAGAAAATGCATCAGTGTCTCTGCAAGTTCATGGTGATGACATTACCATATGAAAAAATAAAAAGGGAAAGTCTGTCACTGCAAACATGACCATAAATGCAACATTCACGGCATTAAAGAGAGGGGCAAAAGCATATCATGACAGACGGTTTCCAAAATGCCATTGCTATGTCATAATAAAAAAGTAGACTGTCCTTCTAGTAAATTCTACAAAGGTAAAAATTATGAATCAGCTTCCCTCGTGATGAAAAACTCATTGTGTGTCCTTTTTTTTGATTCTCAAAGCACTTTGAGAAAATATAGTATATTTGCCTTTTAAAGAATATTTATTGAATGATAACATATCTCACCAAAATGCACATATCTACATATNTCTAATAGATTCAAGCATGAATAAAAATAGTCTTAAATTCAAATCTTGAAGGTTTCATTCACTGAATTTGCATCCTGCATTGCCAGCTCCCCAAGATCAATAATCCATATTTTATTGTATAATAAAGGCTGCCTGTAATTGAATTAGCTCGTTCATTCCATCTGATTAGCCCTATTTTATTCATGGAGAGGAAAAAGAATGCAAACTTACCTTCACCAACGTATTGTATTATTTGGATGTAAAAGAGCTTGCAGCAACATAAAGCAATTGTAAAAGGATAATAGAAAATTAACTTTAATATTGTTTATCTTAGGAATAATATGATTCACATCACACTGCATTTTTTGGTGATAGCTTTAATTTTCATATCTGTCGTATCCATCTGTCCTCCGGTCATCCTGGAGTGAGTCTACTGTAACAGGTCTCTTCTGACCAACTGCAAGAATCCCACTCCAAAATTCTGAAAGACAACCGGGATAAGCAATCTTTTTCTTTTACAACCCTTGGAGAGATTCACCTTTTACTCACCCT
>NW_007754020.1:1973-8224 GCF_000696425.1 Galeopterus variegatus
ACCGGGATAAGCAATCTTTTTCTTTTACAACCCTTGGAGAGATTCACCTTTTACTCACCCTGAGGCCATTTTCTCTTATTTACCTGTGTGTTTCCATTGTCAAGGTTTTTGAATGCTCTCTCTGTTCTCAAAGCAATATCTTAGCACAAATTATTTGGGAGATGAGAAACACTGAGCGGAAAAGGAGTCATTCATTACTGGGATCTCTCAAGATTACTCTGTATAGTCCAACTTGTGTGTGATACACACTTTCTCAGAGGCTTGAAGTTTTTATTCAGGCTTCTAGATCTGTCTTTTCATTGCATTCTGCAAAAAATGAATTTAAGAAGTATACTGACAGTTCGGCATGCTGACAGTTCGAAATGATGTGTGTTCTGACACAAACTGCATTGTAGCTTAGGAATCTAGCCTGAAGTTATTTTACTGTAGCATTTCTATGCTTCTCTGATGCAGGGGGAAAAAAGAACTTTCCTTAAAAGTGTGTTTTAGGATATGACAACCCAGCGCCGTGCATGGATTCAGCAGATCGTTTCTACTTAGCCTTTATTATTGCTTGCTTTCTTGAGTGCCAGGGTTAAGGGCAGAAACATTTTTTACATTAGTTTTTCAACAACTTAGGTGAGTGTGAAATATATACCCAAGTAAATGGGAACTATAATAGTGATGTGTTCAGAATCCGTCTTCTCTGCAGACCAGGGAAGAAACATTGAATAGCATTCAGTTATGTACTGCCAGATGTATTCCTGCATGTGACGTGGCTCGCCGAACTGCTTTGAATGATTTTCAGTATTATTAAACAGGCTCACAGGAGCAACAGGCCTCATGACAGAAGTAAAGAGCCATGTGACAGAAGTCCTTGGTGAAGGAAAGTTGCACAGTGCACCACGTCATCAGAGAGAACGCCACAATGCAGGCTTTATTTAAGTATCTGAGTTAACAACACTCTGGGAATATTTCTCTTCCTCTTGTCCAGCTCCTTCTGTGTTGTGGCTGGTTTGGATTTGTGTTTGAAGTGCCAGGCGGTTTAATGAAGTTATTCTTTTATAAATTTTGCAACACTGAAGCAAGCATGAGGGCTTTAAATTAGAATAAGTGCCACTTCTGTATGGCAGGTTCCTTTGAGGACTGATTAGAATGAGGCCTCCCGTCGCCTGGCCCTTTATGCGTGGCAGTGCTGCTCTGTGTACTTGTTTACAGCCCACCTTTGAATCTGCCTGAGTGTGTACCATGCCTGCAGCCTGGCCCTCTGTTCCTCAAGACTATTTTTCTTCCAGGGTTATGTTAAATACTTCACTGTAAAGAGTTATTTTTTTTAATTATATTGCTTTATTATAATGAATTAAAATTAACTTGGAGTAGCAAATTATTTAAGGATGTGAGGGTTATAGATTACTCTCACCATAGCTACAGCACATCTTTGTGTGGGGGAATTGAAGGGCTGTCTTCCCGGTAGCTCTGTGCACCAGGAAGGGAAGCTGTCCCACAGAGACCTGGAAGTAGAGCCAGAAAAAGGTGCCCAGGAAGTGGGCGGAGAGTGGTAGTTTCAGGTGTGGGTTTCCAAAGCAAGTCGAAGCTCTTCTTGGCAGGGCAGAGAGTGGGGGCAGCTCTGCCATTTCAGGACCTGAAAGAGGAAATGGTGGACAGGAGAGGATATAAATATGCCTTAAGACAAGGTTTGATAGAGATACACTCAAGCATTCCTGATTTCTTCTTCATGCCTATGCGGGCTTGGCAATAAACTGGATGATTTCAGAGGGCAAGGGGAGGGGGGTTGTTAAAGAAAGGGGACCTGAAACTTTCTACTGTCCACCAAAACATACAGAGAAAGGGGAAAGAAAAGCAAAAAAAAAAAAAAGATACCAAACTTGAGTGTGAATTTGTTCCACCTCCCCTTCAAGCCAGGATCATTTATTTAAAGTATGAGATGACCAAATAGAATTGGGTCTGTGAAATATTTCCATTTTTAAATAACTTTCTTAGAACTTAAAACAAGAGCTAGTCGTGGCTCCTTCTAATTGTATTCTCTATGCAAGGAATATGTCTCTTGAGGGACTGAAAGATCAAAGGCAAACACCAGGGATTTTACCTGTAGAAACAACGCCTGCATGTAACTTTCTCACTCTGCAGCAACACACACTCGCTTGCTTAGGCATGGAAATGCACATATGCACACATGTGCACACACACACACACTTAGACTGTGGCTCATACTTAACACCGTTTAATGATGCAAATTAATACTCTGTCCTTTCACAGTTTTATTTTTATGTATATTTATTTACTAAAGCAAATGCTCTAGTAGGCAAGCATTTGGTTGCTTACGATAGAGAAAGATGTTTTCCTGTTAGTCTTAATGATTTATAACATGTTTGACTTTCTTGTAATGTGAGTTTACCTCCTAGGGAGTGTGGCAGTGTTTTTAATAAAAGAAATAATACACTACAAGAATGTGGCATTTCTTTTGCTTTTTGCCCAAGCTCAATAAACTATTTTTCATAATTATTGGAATTTGGTTGGGGAATCCTAGTCTCTATCAAGTGGAAAAGCAGGAAGAGTCCTGGCTTCCTCCTTCTCCCCACAAAGGTTACGCTTTGAATATAAATTACAACGCCCCGTGCTTCTCCCATTCTAATCAGATGACCTTTTGAATCTGGTGGACCAGAGTTTAAATCCTAAGCCTGCCAGTCAGTTTTTAAATCAATGTCCTGCTCCAACATCTTTCGGTACATAACTAAATTTCAGTGGATTTAAAACATGGAAGCGAAGTAAGTAATGCCGGTGAAATCTTGCAGCTGATGGCAAAACAACCCAACTTGATTGCAAGATCTTGGGCCAAGTGACATGACTGTGGTTAATTTTACTAACTAGATCCTCTACAAAGCCTTCTGGGATTCAAAATCTAAGAGAAAAAGGAGGAGTAGGAAATGTGTAATGTTTGCAAGAGGACATTTCTGAGCAATTATCAATTTAAGCTCCCATTATTTGCTGCTAATTACTACACAAGGTTGTTAAATATTTAGCAGAAGTTTGTTTAATTGCCTTTGACTGGGAAGGGGATGCCTGAATATGGCTTGAACACCAGGAGTCAGTTGTGTGCTGTGTGCACTGAGAGTCTGGAAGAGAGGAAATTTGTATTCGCCCAAGATGAACACATTACAGTGTCAGACAAACCTTCTTTTTTCTTCCTTCCACAGATTTATTTATCTTTTAAGGTATCTAAAATTAAAGCACGAAGAAGGGGCACTGTTCATGGATGTAAAATTGGAAGGAGGTCATTCTTAACCTTGTTTACAGATGTTCTAGTTTAGAAAGCGCCAGTGTGATAAATTAAACATTACAGGGGAAAAAATTAAAGCTTAGCAACAACTGGCACATGGACACATCTGTCTGTGAAACACTGACTTAATCCCTGAATATCTTATTAGACGGTGTTGCCTATCAAAGCCTTCTGTCCCACAATACACTGGGATCCTGCAATTCTAGAATCTTAGCAGGATTGTTACACCCCAGCCTCTGTTTTACTTGTACTGGCTTTGTATAGTTTAATTTAAATTCTCGGTTGTCCCCCAGCATGTTATCAGGTAGTTCAATTCATTTTTTCTTTTAAAAATAAACTTTATACCTTTAATATATTTCCAAGTGGAAATATATTAAATTGCTCTTTTTAGCCTGTTCTTCCAATTCGCCACTTTTTTTTTTCTCTGAATGTAGTAGATAGTGCATGCTATTATCAGGTCCAACGAGGGACATTTCCAAGACTGTCAGGTATGCAAAACAGATAGGGGTCAGCTTGCAACTGAAATTTTACTACCGTTTTTAAATTCTTAATGGAAAATGGAATTGTCGGGATATTAACATTTCTTGTATGTGACCTAACAGCCTAAAGGATTTATCCCTTTGAAGCTGGTGGACCAAGTGGCTTGTTTCATTTCTCCATGATGTTTAATTGTCAGAATACTAGGAATTGCCCTACATTGCATTATTTAAGTAATTAGTCTTTGCTCAGGCTTCTGAAAACTCACATTAGGCTAAGGCTAGGCTAATTAGCTGGGTATTCTTGCTACATTGTTAACCACCGTGGGTTTTTCCAGCAAAATGTGGTGAAAATAGGCCCTTTTGAACTGCCTCCCCACCTCCCTGTGCAGTCTGATGAATCTTCAACCCCACCAAATGCTTCGACTCCTAAGCAGTCTCTGCCCTCGGGGGCTCCCGGCTTTATTGTGCACTTCTCTCTACTTGGTGAGCTATTCACTCCCTTTCCATCCTCTCCTCATCTCTTCAGCACCAGGCAGGTATGAGTCCTCTGAGAACTAATCCCACAGCCTCTCACAGCAGGTGAAGGCTCTTTCCTCTATGTCCCATAGCACCTTGTCTCTAGGTAGCTGGTGGGGAGCATCCTTCATCTCTGCAGCCAGCTCAGCCCAGGGTTAGAACACAGCAACCAGTGCCCTCAACAATCGCTCTTGCCTGGAGCCAGCTCAGCCACTGGACTAGCTATGAGACCTTGAGAGTTGGCTTAAACTCTCTGGGACTTCATTTCCTCACCTGTAAAATGAGATACTGGACCAGATGCTGCTAGGTCACTTCCAGCTCTGAAACCAATTCTTTGTTTTTCTGCTGCATTACCTACAGATGTAGTTACTCCTGCCATTGAATTTGTACCAGCAAATTGAGGGTGGGGATTCTGTACTTCTTTCAAAATGGATAGTTGTTTCTATACCCTAAATATTAGTTTCCAAGGTTCCATGTTTGGAATCCCTTTATACATTATTAGATTACAAATATTCCTCAAGTGGCACTGATTAATTGCTACTAAAAGGTACCGCCTTTGTTCATTGACAGTACATGCAAGTGTCTTAGTTGCTAAAACAGTGTACGTTTCTGGAGAGACTTGGTTCTTCACACAAACAGTGCCATTTATTATATATCTCAAATCCTTTCCACAATTTTTGGTCAATTGCCCACTTTCACCCATTGATTATATTTTAAAACACCATGCAGTACAGTCCCATGTGGTATATATGTGTCCCGTTGCAACATATTCTTTTTTTAAGGTGAGGGAGATACCTCTTAAACTGAAGACTAAGTAGCATACTCAAGCATGGAATAGCAAGCTCAATGTGTTTTCAATACACAGTAAATTCCAAACAGTTATGTGGCTTCCCCATATCCACCTGTTCCTGTACCTGTCCTCTAATTTAATATCTTGGTAAACCTGTCAATAACAGGACAAGTCAATAACAAGATCTCCTAGTTATAGCTATTCAGCATACTGCATAGACTAACATTTCTCCTTCCCCTGTAGAGACTTCAAATCCCTTGAACAGAGAACTCTCCTTATCTCCAAGCTGTCATTTATTTATGCACAAATGTTTTTTAAACAGTGTAAGGCAATGGTCCTCAACCGAGAGTCATTCTTCCCACCAGAAGATATGTGGCAATGTCTGGAGACATTTCTGGTTGTCACAGCTGGGAAGGTGCTTCTAGTGTGTTGTCAATAGAGGCCAGGGGTGCCGCTAAACATCCTACAATGCCCAGGACAGTCTCCCAGAACAAAGAGTGCCCAGTCCCAAATGTCACTAGTGCTAGGGTTGGGAAACCCTGTTGTAAGGTAAGCCCCACTGGCTTTCTAAATCTATTTAATTTACAGGCTCCTCTCTAGAACCAAGCAAGTGAATGCATGTATTTTGTATAATGACTGGGAAGTAGTTTACTGGATTGTCTTTTGGGTTACTTTAGATGAGACAGAAAAACTTTAAACTATGTCTACATGGTCAAGTCTTCTAAACATGAACTCATGAACATGCCAATGTCCACATACTTTAGAGTTGTCTCTGATAGCCCTTTTCTGGGCTTACTTAGTATAAGTGTCCAGATAACAAAAACAACAAAAATGTCCTTCAGTGAGGTTTATTAGAATGTGAAATCATTTCCTCTGGGAGGTGTGAAGGAAGCTTCATTGCCAGAATCATTTAAAACAGGCCTGGAGTATAAACTTTATAAAACAATTCTGTCCCTGCAAGGGGACAAATTAAATAACCTAATATATTGTCTTTTTCCATCTTTAATATCTTGTATTTTTCTGATCACTTCTGATGATGCCATTTCACCTTTTGTTTTAATATAGCTTAGTGTCATCTAGAAAATGCTTTGAGATGTCAGCCCAAGCCTGTGTGAACTGTTAAATGCCAAAAGAAAATGCATCAGTGTCTCTGCAAGTTCATGGTGATGACATTACCATATGAAAAAAT